>NC_060889.1:12566634-12656634 GCF_014805685.1 Silurus meridionalis
TGCACAGGGGGATTACCATATTTTAACATGTTTACTAAAAAATACAAAGACATCACAGTTTAGTAAAGAGCCACATATGGGAATGATGATCAAGTGTCCACATACTGCACTTTTGGCCATAGAGTGCATGAACGCTTTGCTTATCTCATTATATGTGAAATATGTGATGCCGATTTACTTGTAACTTTGGTGCGGTTTCCGATGTTTGCTTAAAATGAAAATAAAGCAACTAAAAAAACAATGACATGTCTGGACACAAACAGCAGGAGATTAGATCTTAACTTTATTGGCAGAGAAATGTTTAGATCTCAAAATGACTTTGATGAAAAGTAATTCTTTGAAAGAAAATTTCCAGTATTATCATTAACTTCAACCTAAGAATTCCAAACGATAGCTTCACCCAAAACAAGTCTTTCCCTACTTTTAATTACACAACAGTCCATTTACATGAATCTAGCTGTCTCTGAGGAGATTCATGTTCTTTCTGTTTGTAATTTCTTTGGTCCGTTGAATCTTTGCTCTTTTGTGACTCAGGCTCACACGTATCCGAGTCTTCCTCATCCTCCTCGTCCTCCTCATCTTTCTCCTGTTTGTTCTCTTGGTCCACAGGTACAGCTCCTTTGCGTTGGGGCAGGACGGTGAAAAAGGCCTCCTGCCAGTCACCTTTCTCCAGATATGCCAACATAATCTCAAATACTAAAAGGCAGAAAAAAAACCAAGTCAAAATATATATTTTGGTGTAATCAGTTTAAACTTAATTTAATCAACCTTTTTTCTTGTTTTATTTTCTATAAAATAAATCACAGCAATACGAGAACGCTGTATAAATACAAAAAACATAAAATAGTAAGTAAACACTTTTTCCTGTCATGTTAACATGATTGTGTTCCCTTGTATGTGTGTGTGTGTGTGTGTGTCCAGCCTAACCATGGTTCACAGCGAGCACTTTGCGGCTGTTCATCTTGACAAAACTGCCTAGTGGAAGTTGAGCATGAGCGATTCCAAGCTCGTTAGCTCGTTTAAAGGAGATTCCCTGAAACACACATCACAAGAATGTTGAAAGGAAAAACACCTGTATGAAAGAATGACATGTAGAATCATGCCTTATTTCCTTCCTATTTCCCAAGTTTCATCCGTCTACTGTAATGTTAAATTCCTAAAAATATTGCAATATATAGCAGAAATACATTGATACTTTTCCACTATACTGAGTCTAAACACGTATTTGAAAAAGGTGTAATTAATAAATAGAATTAAATCAGGGTTCTTAAATAACTCTTAAATTTCCCCCTGACTTCTATAACGTCCAGGAAAAACCCCAAATATAAAGCACATGTACATGGATTTACAATACATGACTCTTTCTATCATTACGTTTTGGATTTAAATGAAGAGCATTAGCAGCGGGCATTAGGGAAGACGATTTCTTTACAGCTTTAATTATATATTTTTTTGCCTTAATTGCATCAGAATCCCTCTGGTCAAGAACATATAGGGGCTGATTATTTAGAACAGAGATCTGAAACTTTCCTATAAAGGGCCATTAGACTGAGGGCAGAAAATAGCATAATGCATTATACCAAACATTAAATTAAAATTAAAGGTACCTTGGTTCCTCTCATTTATGATGCCATTATATATAAAAAAATAAAAAATAAAAAAATAAAAAAAAGAATGCATTGTGATTAACTAATGCAGCTTTCCAGTGACCTCTAATGAGAGACAAAGTTGGTCATTATTTTTCTAAAGTTTTTCCAAATAGCATTCTCGAGTGGGAATGTCGAGTGGGTTGCTCAATGGCCCCTCCAGTGCAACTAGGTGGCGCTGGAGCATGAACCACTGACATTCTGATCAGTAAACCAGAGCCTTCACAAATTAAACATGTCTAGCCAAATATAGCCAATGTTTGGTGGCTGAACAGCACTAACAATAAACTTCTCATGCCAGGGCTCCAGACAAAAAAAACAAAAAAAACAATTAAGGAGCCATTAGCTCCTATGAGAAAAACAACAGGCGGCAAATTCTATTTTTAAATGCCACACAAGAATGAAAATGAAAATTAAAAAAAAAAAACACTTCGAGTCATCCTGTCGTGTGTACATCTGCCATCATTTTAAAGCATGGCCTGGGAACTGAAGGTTATGTAATCAGTTTTCCCCGCAATTTCTCTGCCCACTTTAAAACAGAAGTCGCATGCGTCTCTATTTATTACGTCAATAAATTATGTGATAGAACACGCACATAAAAAGTCATAACATGCAGATAATACGGTCATAACGTGTACATTTATATAGTCGGAGGCGGTGATCTAGGCAAAAATATGACTTGCTATTTATTTATATTAGTCGCAGTCTGGAGCCCTGCATGCTGTGCATTGTTTTTAGAGAATTTAAATAATGCAATCATGAAATACAGCCTGAATAGTATCATTTCGTAAGCAAGCATCATATCAGATAGTATCACTTAGTATCACTGTTAAAATTGACATGGAATCGTCATCAATGCATCCCTTATTTACCTCATTTCATGGATTGCCTTTGATGCAACACATGAAAACATCTGTATGCTACTGCTGTAATCAGACAAACACTGGTAACTAACTTTATGGTGGTTGTGGTCCACTAGTCCTCCAATCACATAGGCTTTGGCTTCATCAAGCTCTTGCAGTATGTTGGGCGAATCTGAGGTGAGGTATACCAGATCTTCTTTGCTCAGGACTTCATGAAATGACTCCGACTTGAAATGGACATCCTGTGAGAGTTAAAGAGATATGTATTATCATCAGTCCTCTCACTGTGACTTTTGTTTGATTGTAATTGAAGTGTCAAACATAACTGTGATTAAACAAATGACTACCGTGATTCAAGTAAATATTTAAGAATGATAAAATCAGCCTTATGATTTGTGGCTTGTGTCTCGCCAATCCTCACACGACGCGGGTTCTACGCATAGTGATTTTAACCCCACAAATCTGTGCGTGGCTTTAATAGTGGATTAGTATTGAGACTTGAGTACTAGAGCTAAACGATATATCAAAATATTGCAAACATGTATACGTTATACTTAAAAAAAAAAAAAAAAAAAAACCACTTCTAGAGACTAGAATGCACACAGAACACAAAGTTCTAACTATGGCTTTGTGCCAGCGGTAAACAAGTGGAGGGCGGAGCTAAACGGATTAGTCTCATCAGCTCGTTCCATCAGGCTCCGCCCTCCACTCGCTCACTGCTGGCACAGGCTTCTACCAGCAAAAATTCTTTCCCTTTTTGGCCACAGTAGGCAGGTTCATTATGTTTCACTACAACCTTACATATTATTGGTTAACGTTTATCCAGGATTGAGTTCTGATTGGCTGCTGCAATTAACCTTTTTTTTTTTTTTTTTCCTCCCAGGCACTCTTCATGTGAGTCACATTTGTTATCAGTTAGTAGTTTCTGACAGATACCTTTGCAACATCCTAAATTATGCAATATAACATTAGGTATTTTTACCAGTCATGAATAGACAGGAAGTGTTCTACCACTTACTAGTACTAGTTTGCCTTTGAGTTCTTGGGATATTCATAAAGATCAATTTCTTTATTTATATTTTTGTAATAGGTATTTTTGTTTACCTGGATGTTCTTACTTTTTAATGTAATGCTACAATAAAACAAAACAGCTGTTCACTTTCAGTAGTGATGCTTTCTTTTTTATTAAAAGAACAAAAGAAAGGACAGAAAAAGTTGCATTGAGAAGAGCCTGGAGAGGTGGAGGTACGTGCTGGAGAGAAGGGGAATAAAAGTCAGTAGGAGTAAGACAGAGTACATGTGTGTAAATGAGAGGGAGGACAGTGGAGTGGTGCGGTTGCAGGGAGAAGAGGTGGTGAAGGTGGAGGAGTTCAGGTACCTGGGGTCAACAGTGCAGAGTAATGGAGAGTGTGTTAGAGAAGTGAAGAAAAGAGTGCAGGCAGGGTGGAGTGGGTGGAGAAGAGTGACAGGAGTGATTTGTGATAGAACAGTATTTGTAAGAATGAAAGGGAAAGTTTATACATGGTGTGGAGTGACGAAGATGGACAGGATTAGACATGAGTTTGTTAGAGGGACATCGCATGTAGCACGTGTTGGAACACAAGGTGAGGGAGGCGAGATTGAGATGGTTTGGACATGTGCAGAGGAGAGACATGGGGTATATCAGTAGGAGAATGCTGAGGATGGAGCCACCAGGAAGGAGGAAAAGATGAAGACCAAGGAGGAGGTTTATGGATGTGCTGAGGGAGGACATGCAGGTAGTTGGATTGAAAGAGGCAGATGTAGAGGACAGTAGTATGGAGACGAATGATCCGCTGTGGCGACCCCTGATAGGAGCAACAGAAAAAAGAAGAAGAAGATGCAACTTATAGTGGTGTGAAAAAGTGTTTTATTTTTTTGCATGTTTTTCACACTTTAATGTTTCAGATCATCAAACTAAATATTAGATATTAAATACAAAGTACAGTGGAACCCGGTTATGTCGCCGGCCTAGGGGATGCCAAAAAGCGTCGAGATAACCGATGATCGAGATAAACGAAAACCAATATGGCGGCAATATATTAACGTGCTTGAAATTTCTTTATGTACATGATGTGCGTTAATAAATGAGAATGTGCATGCACGTTTTTTTACACAACAGCGTTGCCGCGATGTCTTTGATGTCATGCGGATCGAGATAACCTGTAATGCGGATAAGGAGGCGGAAGCTGAAGTAAACGCAAACAAAGTTTATTGAGAATACTCAGGAGATAATCCACCAATACTTGTAGCGAAGCAGTAATATCCAGTGGTGCGCTCCGGGAGCGCGGTCAAAGAAGTTCTGTGAAAGCAGAGACAGTTCGTGTAGAGAATCCACGAATCCGCGCTATGGAAAGCGCAGCGCTGGGCAGCAATTGATAAACGTGGTGCAGACAGTGTGAACATGGAAAACAGCAGGATCGGGGTAATCCGGGGTGCCGTTGAGAGAATGCGGAGTCCGAGAAGAAGGGTACGTAGCGGGATACGTATACGCGATTACACAGACCACCATCAACCAACACATACGATCACGCACAAACAATAACGGACCGCGAGTGTGTGGAGGTGAGGGACTTAAATAGGAGATGGGATGAGTGAGTGAATGAGAGTCAGGTGTGAGTGATCAGCATGACTGCGAGGAGCTCCGTGTGGGCGGGGCACGCACGGGAGAAGAAGCAGGGTGCTTCAGGGAATGCCGCCGCCGAAGGGGGCGTGGCAGGGGGATTCCTGACATAACGGGTTAAGTGGCAAATTTGCCCCCCCTTGTGCTCGAGATATTAGGGTTCGGCGACATAAAAAAAATCAACATAACCGATTAAAATATGCTAAGACAAAGCCAGAATTTGGCGGTTTCATTATTGAGGGAAAACAAAATCCAAAACTACATGGCCCTGTGTGAAAAAGTGTTTGCCCCTAAACCTAATAACTGGTTGGGCCGCCCTCAGCAGCAACAACTGCAATCAAGAGTTTGCAATAACTTGCAATGAGTCTGTTACAGCGCTGTGGAGGAATTTTGGTCCAATCATCTATGCAGAATTGTTTTAATTATAACGAATTAATAATAAGTACATATTCTTTTGTACTCGTTTACTCAAGCAGAAATGTAAAAGGAGTACTTACAGGAGTGTTTAAGCAGGGTATTCTAAAATACAGTATTCCTTTCTTCCCTGCTAATGTACACTAATGTAAATGCTCGTTATCGGTTTGCTTACATGTTTCTTGTCATTCTTCTATCTGTTACAGCTTTGCACACTGCTGATGCAATTATCACAGTAAACCCTTAAATCTGTCTGAGGTTTAAAAGCCCAATACACAAGTTAAGTCACTGTTTTGCTCTAAATTCATTTTGCTCCAAACTGAGAACTGAATGATACTGAAATTGCTGCTCAGTATTATTTATATCACAATCCCATGACAGGATGTTAATTTTTGGAACTGACAATTATTTATAAGGATGGGTTTATTAACTGAACGGTGGAGTGTCACAAAAAAAATTGAAATTGAAAAAATAAACACTGTCAAAATGAAAAGTCCTTACCTTCCAATTGACCCAGCCTTTGTTAATTTCATCCATATTTTGTTTCAACTGCCCACCATGACTCGTGATATAAAACTATAAAAGAAACAATTTAAGAGTCAAAATGAAACACTTCTAATTAATATGATTTCAGATTATATTTTAAAACTAATATTCCACAATAACCATTTACCTGGACTGGGTGTTCTGCTCGTCTGTTCTCTGCATAGCATCTCTGGATTTGCTTGTGAAGCTTCTTTACATCCTGAATATTAAGTCACCTTATTTAAATCATGGATTCTTGTATCTATTTGAACACTGCTTAATGCAATTCCCTGACTAAAATTTACTTCAGGAACATTGGATATCTGGTTAATGGATAATTGATAGCGAAGCAGGTCTCACACCTTGAGCATCATGAGGCTGTCGAAGCTGCAGTCTATGACCAGGCGGAGAGGACTGGGCTCTGCCTCTTTGCGAAAGCGCTTCCTGTCGGGACAGTCTGTTCTGTCCTCAGTCTGCGCCTGTCTTTCTAATTTCCTCTGCTGCTTTCGCTCCTTGCGCTTCTGCCTGTATGACCAAGGATGAAATGAACAAGTAAAAAGTAATACCAGAGACATAGACAGACTAAAGAATACTACCTTTAAAATACTTAAAGATATTGTTCACTTTTGTAACCAAAATTAAAGGAAGATAATTTATGCCTTAACTTCACAGACCCCATATTGAAAAGCACTGACCTAAAATCATATGGACTAAAACAAAATAACTGGATGATGATAGAAATGAATCAATGACAGATTAAGGAACCTAAGCTTCGAGCAATCACTTGTACAGAAGTAAACAGATACAAGTGTCTCGTGTGTGTCCAACAGTGGTATGTTTCAAAATTACCATAAATCAAGAAGTGACAATCAGCCCAACTTCCCTAATCATCATTAATCATTCCAGAGGGCTTGGAACATTTATTCCCTATAAAAATCCCACAACAACCAGAAAGCAATTTCTTTTTCTTTTTATTGAAATGTCATTATATTTTCCAAAATCGCTCACCTCAAGAGAAAAAAAAGACCAGATAAACTAAGTGAACCTGATCTAAAACATTCTATATACAGTTTGCTTGAGTCCAACGAGGCATTAGATAAGTACCATACCATTACCACATGATTAAGGTAACAAATTGAATGATGTAAAGTGAATGATAATGAAATTTAAAAAATATACTTCGAACAACAACAACAACAACAACAACGAGTAGTCTAGTAGCAGGTAATTGAGTCATCATTGTCCCAATGTGTAGTGCTACTGATTCAAGACCAAGACAGCTAGAGAGCTGATTGAGAATTTTTTTGTTCAAAATTATTATTATTATTTGGTTTTTTTATAGCAAGGTTCAATAACCGATGATGTACAATAAAATGTGCATTATGGGTTATAAAAAGTTCCCTAAACCTCCTCATTATATTAAAATAATTGGAAGCTCTGGTGAATAATTCAGCAAACGATGTCCCAATGTCTCAGCAATCCAATGCTGTCAATATTCTGGGTTACTGACTGGAAGCTCGAGAGGGATCGAGCCCCAGAATGACCAAGATGCCACTTTTGGTCCCTTGAGCAATTATTCATGAAATGACATCATTTGAACCTCTTGAGTATGGTTCAGATAATGTTTGTATAGAATTCTGGAAACATCAGGTTATCTCTAGCCTACTCACCTTTCTAATAGATTCTAAACAAGGTCCTGTCTGCTGATGTACGTTTTAAAATCTCCACCAGAAGCCAGAACATTAGATTGTGTCGGTGCTTGTAGTTGTCATAAATCAGTTCCCAAGAACAAATTCCACATTACTGATCATTCCCAGAATGTTGTGCAATGTTCTCATAAAACAACCCTCTTTTATTCCATCTAATAATTTATTTCTCTGTTAATGCCATGCTTACTTGCGCATGTCTCTCTGTTCCTCCCACTGCTGCTGTTTGAGAAGCTTCTTTCTCTGTCTCTTTGACAGGGTTTCCGTTTCTCCACTTTGCACCTCCTGCTCATTTCCTTCATTTCGGGAATCATTGAGTGCATCAGAGGACATGCTGCTGCTAAATCCTAGTAAAGGTATTAAGTATGATCATGCAAGAACATGCAAAATCAGACAGATCAACACGGTGGAGCCTTACTTATTAAACTGATCAAACTGTTTAGTTCTGCTCAGCATTTCAGACATTTATTGCATAGGTTTTTTTTATACATATTTATTTAAACCAAAGCAGCGACTGTTATATATTTCTGTTAAATCTCCTGTCATCACTACTTAGCAAGCTAGCCCGACTGGTTTTAAAACTACTCCGGATAACTCACTTGAGTAATAACAATATGCAATAGACAATAGTCAACAAACTATTTTTTTAAGGAAAAACTCCGACACATAATATTAAAAACAAATCAATAAAACTTCATACCAAACTCCAGCGAGCTCTACCTTCTGTTTAAGCCCGGCTGCATGCTTTGTGTCTACGTCATTTTCAATCGCCGGCGATGAAAGAACGTCATCAGCTGTCCGCCATGTTTGTGAGGGACGGGGCCTCATATTTTGTTGAATTACATAACTTGATGAATGGTTTTAATATTTAATGTTTCACTTATTACTGTGATCATATCAAATCATATTAAATACTAAATAAACATTCTTTAAATGTATATTGATCTGTAGTTTATTGTAATTTTTATTGCAAAATCCAGTTAGTCTGACCAGATTTAGATTGTTCACTAGCTATGAGAACAAAGACAGAGTGGGTCAAATTAATAGTCCTTATTGCTAGCTGGTAATGGAAGAATTTTAACTACATCATAGAACAATTATTATTAAACAAATAACTCAATAGTGAGGTAATTACAATAACCTTTATTTCGTCAGCTGGAAAATACACATCCTGGTGGCAAAGTTGGTCAGCAGTAATGAGTTTTGGCATAGCCTGTCAGATTAAGATGGATTTCTTTAAGCAGAGATCTGAGGTCTGTACATTTTTGGTGAATAACATAATAATTAATTTACAACCCCTATTCTAAAAAAGGGACATTTCTAGATTGAGATGGTGCATATAGGTAGAAGAATGCTGAGCCTCCAGTAAGGAGGAAAAGAGGAAGGCCAAGGAGGTTTATGGATGTGGTGAGAGAAGACATTCAGGTAGTTGGTTTGAAAGAGGCAGATGTTGAGGACACAGTTGCATGGAGACGGATAATTCGCTGTGGCGACCCTTGACGGGAGCAGCTGAAAGAAGGAGAAGAAGATTCCAAAATGTATAAATGTGTAAAATGTAAATAAAAACAAAATACAATAATTTGCAAAAGTCATAAATCTATATTCTATTCACAATAAAACAAAAAGCATATCAAATGTTGAAACTGAGAATATATGAGGTGGTTTTAAAAGGTTTCGATACTAGCTCTGTTTACAAGAAAGTACTTAATTTATCTATGTTAACACACTATCACCTTCAAAATAGTCCCCTTGCACAGCAATATAGCACTCCCAGCATTCCTGCCATTTCTGGAATGTGTTCTGGAAGCACCTTCCAGAACAGCAAGTACCTTCTGTTATTCGCGCTGGACGTTTCAAAGCAGCGACCTTTGATCTGGAGCTTTATTTTCGGGTAGTGGGCGAAGTTCACAGGAACAAAATCTGGCGAGTAGTATCGATGCAAAATTGAGATCATGTGGATTGTTTTCCAACGTACAAATTGCATAGTGGTTTCGCCATTTTCAAGGGTTGAGCTCGTCAAAGGTCTTCTCAAACTCTTGTCATCTTCCATGGATGTTCTTCTGCTCTTAAAGTGCACGTGCCTCTCAAAACAACTCATTGCAACATCGCCGTATGTCAAACATATGTCATGTCAGACGTTTCTGTGGCAGATTTGCCCAATTTCATGTAAAATTTCACGTTTGCTCGTTGTTCTAACTTAATGTGCATGATGAAATCACACATAACACACATAATCAGAATAGCAATAGTTAGCACCACTTGTCTTACAACATTTTAATACCACTACTATTTAAAGGAAAAAATTCAAAAAGGTCATTTTGAATTTGATGGCTGCAACACCCAATCTAAAAAAAAAAGGGAGAGGGCCATGTTTACCACATCATGTCTTCTGTCCGTATACATCGGAAAAATGAGGAGACCAGTTGCTAAAGTTTTGGCAGAGGAATGTTGTCCCATATGTGTCTGATATAGGATTCTAGCTGCTCAACAGATCTGGGTATCCTTTATTGTGTTTTTCGTCTCATGAAGCGCCAGACCCTTTCAAATGGTGAAAGGTCTAGACTGCAGGCAGGCCAGTTTAGCACCTGGACTCTTCTACTACAAAGTCATTGTAATCGATGCAGTATGCAGTTAGCATTGTCTTGTTTAAATATGCAAGGCCTTGCCTTAAAGAGGTTTTCTGGCTGGAAGCATTGATGGAGTCTTTCCAAATGTCCAAGCTGCCCATTCCAAAGGCACTAATGCACTTATACCACCAGAGATGTTACTTACTGAGTGCTGATAACAAGCCAGATGGTCCCTTTCTTCTTTAGCTTGGAGGACGTGGTGTCCATGGTTTAAGAAATTACATTTTTGAATAATCTGACCACAGAACAGTTTTCCACTTTGTTTTAGTAAATTTTAAATGAGCTTTAACCCAGAGAGGATGGAAGCATTGATTTCCATTACAAAATCATGACTGTTTTAAATGCAGTGCCTCCTCAGAGCCTGAAAATCCCAGGCACCCAATATTGATTTCTGCCCTTGTCTCTTGTGCACAGAGACTTCAGATTCTTTGAAAATTTTAATGGTAGTATGTAATGTGGATAAATGAGATATTTAACTGTTTTGTGTTGCAATTGTACCACAATTTGCCAGAAACACTTCCTCTCTAAGATACACAATTAATTCCCAGTCATCTAACTAACTTATTGTCAATTAACATAATTAGTTGCAAATTGTTTCTCCAACTGTTTAATTTTAATAACACTTTTTTTCCCCAGGCTTTTGTAAAAAATTCTCAAACGTGTTGCAGTCTTCAAATTAAAAATAATTTTCTATTTTCTTAAAATGGTATATTTCCTCATTTTAATCATTTAAAATGTTTTTTATTATTATAAAAATGGTAAGTGTTTATTTATAAAGCTTTATTATGGATTATTTTTTAAACAAGGAGTGCATTGTGAAGCCTGTTTCTGATGGTGAAATTGATCAGACACAGGAATTCATGGACATTTTCCTTTTTGATTAAAAAAAATTATAAAGTATCAAGTATTAATTTGATTACCCAGCACATTTAGTTTGGTAAAAATAAAATGCGTAAGTCTACTTTCTTTACACTTTGGTATAAAGCTGTCCATTGCTATCAGTTGGATTATTAATTAATTATTATTATTATTAATTATGTTTTAAGCCTCAGATGGTTGCACCACAACTCACATTACAAAATGTCCTTTGACAAGTAGCATGTTTTATACCAGTCGGAGCAAAATTAAGTAATGCTACTTCCAGGAGCTTTAAGTTTTGAGACCAGAAACTTTGATTGGTGGTGTTGAAAACTTCTTTCCACAATCATTTTAACATCAACTGTCCCTGAGCTTTCATGCTATAATGCAAAAATACTAACCCGTCAAACCCTTGCTGCAGTTAAGATTATTTATTGACATGTTTTTCAATCGCTATATATAAATCACTTGTGTGGGAAAAGAGGAAAGGAAGAGTTGTCTATTTGGACTGTTGAGAATGCACTAAAGATATTTTAGGGATTAGATGGGTGCAGTGCAAATCAATTTGATCCCTCTTAAATCTTGTCTCAACCTTCTAACCTGATTTGCGTGGAAAACACGTACTTACACAGACTTTACCTCTCCTTTTCTGCTCCCCCCTCTGTGTGTTCCATGACCCAGAAACTCTCTGGGCATGAGGCCAGGAGTGAAATAATGTATGGGTTGAGACAGCATTCCATAATTTATGACCAGCTATACTGAGAGATATATGCAGTAAGTGTCGATTTACATGTAAAGATACAGTATTTTAATGTCTCATAATAATATTGTATTTAAGTTTGTTTAAGATATGCGCTTTAATTTTGCTAAATACATTTTTAATATAGGAGACTGCATGCAAAACCATGTACAATAAGGGGTCTGTCTGCATAAGGCATAAAACTTAAATGCGTGGCTGTGCTGGCTATCCATGTCAACACATCAATACGTATATAGCTGCTTTGTTTATTTACATTTTAAATCCAAATGTTAATAGTAAAATAATGCACAAATTAAAAAAGATGTCTCTTTTACTCTGTTATGATTTCAGTTGTGTTTCTACTCAGCCTTTTAATACATTAATTATTGTATTGTAATATAAAGATTTTTAAATGTTTCTTCCATGCAATATAAATTATAAAGTTATATAAGATATTTTTTTGTTTTAATTTGAATTTAAGTTGATTTAGTTGCTTGGAACTTATAAAGCATAGAAAAAGATAAATACATAAGCATTTATTTGGATGTCTGAGAAATTTCGAACGCATTAATTATTCTTGTATCTGTTATTGATACTTTGGATCACTGCCTGGACTTGAGTGGCATAGGCAGCTGGTGGGATGAACAGCATTCTATGCATTCTCTGTTACAGAGCTGACTGCAGTGAAATAACCACAGTTGAATATCCTGCCACATTTGTTTGTTTTAGACACTGTATTATTCCTCTCTTCATACTAGTAGAAATGTATGCATATATGACACACGATTGGTAGAAAAGGTAAGATGATTTCCAGAATGTTTCGATTATTAACAGAGATTAAAATCCTTCTGACTACATATAACTACATAGAGGAAAAAAATGGCGTATTAATTCAAATTCAAATTAGCACTTTAATACAAATGATCATTTCTGACTCTACTGTTTCCCTAGGCCCTACAACCCTGATCACTGGAGATACTCTATCAGAACCTGAATATTGGTAAAGGACCTACATACTTGGGAAGGTGTAAGAATGTGGACACCATTCCAACACACCCATTTGTCCCTCCCTAAACTATAGTGATAAAGTTGGACAAAACAGTTGTCTAGAATATATTTGTATGCTGTAGCTTTACAATTTCCCTTTACTGGAAATCCACAAAAAAACTCCTTTTAGACATGGTTTACCAAGGCTGGTTTGAAAGAACTTGAGTGTCCTGCTCACAGAGCTCTGACCTCAATAGTACTAACACCTTGATATGTATTTGGAATTCCGGCCTGGTCACTCAACATCAAATGCCTGACCTTACAAATGATCTCCTGGCTGAATAGACAAATCCCCAGGCCACGCTCCAGAATCTAGTCTTCCCAGAAGAGTGGAGGTTATAATACATGTAAAGAGGAGACCAATTTTAGAATGAGTATGTAGAGTCAGGTGTCCGCATACTTTTGGCCAATGAGTGTAGCTCATTATTATTTGTTTTGTATTACCAGAATCACTTGTAGCAGCAAGCTATGCTAATCAACTTATATGCAAAAAAATAAATAAAAAATGGAAACAAGTGCATTGACAGACATTTTTTGGAATATTGCTTCATTTTATTGAACACATTTCTGAATGTTCTCAAAAACAACCAATCATTCCAAGAACAATTTCATGTTTTTTTAACAATACAGACATTTTCGTCCTTTTTGCATTTATTTGACTTTATACCCCGTTCATTATTGCTTTCTGATGGCATTACTTCTTTACTCTATTTCTCCTCCTTTCCATCTGACACATTTCCATTTACCCTCTCAACATAACTTAATCATTTCAGAATCATCCAAACATTCACTAGATAGAACTCTTCCAAAGAAACTGTAGCTCTAGTAATTGATGAAGTGGTTTACTGAATTAGCAGCAAGTGCATCATTAAAAAAACTATTCTACATGGCATTTTGAGGCTATTACTTAAATGAAACTAAATTCTAAACTAAATCCAAATATTCAGAAATATTTCAAACTAGTTATTACATCACAGCGGACTGACCAGCAGCTCCGAACAGATTTTGAAGAACTTGGTGTAATAACGTGTGACTAAACTAGTTACAAAAAAACCTACTACAGCATCACAGGAAAGCAGAGGGCCCAAATCTTTAATAAATATTATTTCCAATTAACATTTTTATTGGCAGTTTTAACTGTAACTATAAAGCACAGAAGTAGGCAGGTTAAATTAAAGCACACATTATGCATCAAAGTGGGGGAAAATGTTATCTTTGTAACTTTGTCGCATGGTCTTTGATGGCAAATGAGCTGACTTGATTATTTCAGAAAGTGTCCATCTTTAGTATCTGCAATACTCGAAACCAGCCCATCCAGCACCAGCAACTGTGCCCCAGTCAAAGTTAGAAAGATACATTTATCTTGATCTGATGTTTCAGGTGAAGATTTTTTTGAGGTTTTTGCTTTGATATTTTTATGCATTGTGCTGCTGCTACATATTTGGCTGATTGGATATTTGAATGAATGAGCAGGTGTACATGTGTTCCTAATAAAGTGGTCGGCCAGTGTATACGCTAACTTTATTGGCTGTTTCTTTATTGGCCAATATCTAAATAGGTCAGGTTGTATTAGGTATGAAGTAGATCTTCATACCTGACAAATTATTCTTAATAGACCCCTAGATATACCCTCTCCCACTGTGACTTCTTACACTGTTAATTACATTTAGATTGACAACAGGTTAAATACTAATCCAGTAAAGATAATTTTACCTTACACCCCATTTCCTAATCCAGAACTGTTTTACTTTTGGCATTTTATCACCTCTTCTATACAGGCAAAATGTTAAAATAAAAAAGAAATTGCCTACACTCACACCAGCCACATAAATTACATTGGTATTGTGATTAAGTAACATAGAGGAGGGCAGTCCCCTAAAACATTATATTCTCCACCATATTTATCAACACAAAGCTCTGTCTGTGTTTCATGATGGATCTCACAGTACAATGAACAGCAAAACAAGACATAAATATATACAGTATCATTTTGTACTGTAATCCAAAACTCACTTACTCTAAAAGCACCTATTAGAAAAGAGTGATAAAAAACCAAGCCATAAAACAGTTCACTCAAAAGAATCTGGAACATAAGGGTCAAGTATTTTACTCTCAGTATTTTTAAGTTATAATTATAGTCACAGTACCGTTCCAAGATTCAAGATTTACATTCAGGCTTTTAGTCGTTTTTTCGCCAACCTGGGGCCACATTCTTAAGATCTTCTTTTTGTAGCACTGATTGTTCATGACTAAGCATTTTTCCTTAAAACCTAACCATCAATTTAAAGAATTCTTGAACAACCCTGTTGACTGACCCTGTTGCTATCGAAGATGTGGTCAGTCAGAGGAAAAACTCCCAATGCACAAGTCATAAAAATGTTTTATGTGTAATTATAGATATATACTCAACTATATATACTATAGATACCTCACTTAAATTAACTCTTTGCTGACTGTTTAGTATATAGCTATAAATGTTTAGTAGGGTTTGTGTTTTTGAAATACATTTAATAGGATTATTTCATACGCACAGATTTACCTGTACGGCAAGGACAAACTAAAATGTACTAAAATCTACTTCTAAAATCTTTCATTTCGTTAACCGTTAACGATCAGTTGAGTAGGACAGTTATTAATGGTGATGATTTTCCTTATAGTGGTGCTTTCAGTCACAGACTCTAAACAGATATTTTAAAACTGTTTTCTTTCAGCAATGAAATGAAAAGCAGAAAATAAAAAAAAAAATAATGAAATTCGGTAAAAACTCTCCTCTTTTCAAACTGACTATCTCCAGCCATTTAGCAAAGCTCTGGTCCGGTGATCTACTTTCAACTAAACATTTTACAACAATGGTTGTGATTGACCACAACAGATGATGTGCTATGAAAGCCATGCTGGAGTCACTGAACTAGAGCCAGGTTTTTTTATTATATGTTTATGTATGCTATTATGCTATTATGACCCCTGTTATAATAAGAACCTAAACATATAACATATAAACATATTTATACAGCAGTTCGTTCCGGTCCACTAATTTGATTGGTCGAGTGCAGTTCCAAGAGTGCCTATATGTCCTATAAACTCACTGGGATGTTTCACTGTGTCTATCACTCTGCTCACTTGTGTTACTAAAGTAGTGTTATTAACATTATCAACTGATATAAGAGGCATAGGTTTCAGGAATATAACTTTTGGCTTAAAATATGACAACTCATCAGTTGAGAATGAAAAAGAAGAAGCGACACCAATTTTACTCAAAGCACCTATAACAGGAATGTACAAATCAGTGTGAGCTTTGCTAGCGAGCTAGTCGATGCATTATAAAGTGAAGAACTTTGTGCTAGCGGAGCAAAAATAAACTGGAAATATTGTATCCAAAATGTCATTCATATCAAATACTCAGTATTAATTTCTTGTTTACAAAGCTGTTGTATAAACACAAGCCTGCAGGGTGAGTGCCGATTATAACTGCACCTTTGCTCATCTGATATTGCTTGAATACAATATAAACATATAAAAGAAAACATATCTGATTTGTCAGCATTTACATTTTTGTATAGAATAAATGTAGGTTTTCTTCATGTATTATTGCTACTTTTGATATGACATGTGCAAAAGGTTTTTGATTCATAGAATTAACAGCAACAGCCAATATCTTTCATTAACGAACCTGTAATAGTAGACTGGAGAGATATTTAGGGTTAAGCTGCATAACTGCAGTGTGTAGGGCCAAGTTGCATTTAGTAAATTTTGATCTTCAGCTGTATTTTCTACTTTAAGTGAGATGGCCATATCACACAACTTACATACTAAACCCCTGTAATTAAAATCTTACGTAAACTTATGTCATAAACATCCCACAAACTTGATTAATGTCATTAATTGTCAGTAGCAAACATTTTGGATTATTTCTGATTCTGTTTTAGTGACTTTTTGGCACTATAATGTTTTGTTGATTAGTCTTTAGGTAGAAAAATTAAAGTTTGAATATTCAGATTTTTTAAATGTCCCTTGAATTTGGCTGAAATTTCCTTTCAATTTAAGTTATGAAAATCTTGAGAATTTCTAATATTTAATAGGTGACCCATTGATCTTTTGCTTTAACCTGAAATGCTATAGTGTTAACTTTCACTCTCATTTTCATCCGATTTCTCAATGGTGCAAAAGAGCTAAACAAAGAAACAAACATTGCAAAGTTGCACTGCAAACAGAAGACAGTAAAATAATAAAGAATCACATAACATGACAAAGCAAATGATTAGTGAGAATGGCGAAGCTTTTCCAGTTTAGAAATTGGGCAAACATTACATGTGTCCATTAAAGAAAATAGACACATCAGATCTTGGAAGTGCTGAGTGGACGTTTTACAGGCAGCTCCTGCATAAAAGAAAATAAAATGATACTTCATTTAATCCAATCCTACATGCACATGTTAACCACAGACATTCTATGCAATACCAAAGTGATCTGTTTAACACCCTGTGGTGGCCAGCTTGAACTTGAACTTGAAATGGAAACTAGAATTCATAGTCTAATCATCCAGTTCTCATGATAAGATCTGGTAATTATGAAACATTTAACATGTTCAGCTCTTCACACTTTGTAGTCTTTACCGGACTGGATGTTTGTTTATCTAATTTCCCTGAGGCAGAGGTGTTGTCTCGTCTGCCTTTCGGTTCTTTCCCTTTAGCATTAGGGTATCCTATAAAAAGTCTGACCCACTCATACCCCCCGTTCCAGCTTTGATATCCAGTAGCAGCTGGTCCAGCTCTGTATCAGCACAAATTCTGACCTTTCTATCTCTCTACACATACTACAACAGTGAATAATAAAGGTTATATAGCTTTATATTTGTTTAGTATTTTACTGATAATTTGCTTCGTACACTGTTTATTTTTCTGAATGCTAGATATGCCCCTAAATAAAGAATTTAAACATATTTGCTCCCTTCCTCTAAATGTCAATTAATAACCATTTGTCATCTTAGACCCACAATGCTGTTCTGAATAAAGAAAAGGCAGTCATGTTTGGATATTTGCCATTCGCAGAGGTTGAAATACAACCTCTAAATAAGAGGGCTCCTGCAGTCATGGCTGAGTTACTCCACTATGAATAGACACCTACTACAATTTACAACAGTGAATATAAACAGGGAAGTCCCACTATTTTAAATTCCTTTATAACTTGTGAAGGTCAACATAATTATCCTATTTTTATTTAAATCTAAAATTAATGGTAATTATCAAATGTTAAATGTTATAAATAATACTCTGGAATGGTAATAAATGTATTTTTATAAGTATGACTTGAAAAACTATGATAATACTAAACTATAACAAAAAAGTAAAAAAATACATAAGTTTCCTTGTAATAAGGGTAATAGTATAGTAATAAAATAGTATGGTATATTAAAGTATAGTAAGATACAATATGTAGTATAACATACTATTTTATTAAAGTGTCATGTAGATTTACTACATGACACTACACCATATCTTTAGAAATATAAATTTTAGTATTTTTATAAAAAAATATAATATATAAATTGTAGTATAGTATAGTATAGTATAGTATAGTATAGTATAGTATAGTGTCATATAGTATAGTGCCATATGGTATAGTCATATACAGTATTATAGTATAGTGTCATATAGTATAGTATAGTATAGTACAGTGCCATATATATTATAGTATAGTATAATATAGTACTGAGTCATGTAGTATAGTATAGTATAGTGTAGTATAGTGTAGTATAGTGTCATATAGTATAGTGCCATATGGTATAGTCATATACAGTATTATAATATAGTGTCATATAGTATAGTATAGTATAGTATAGTGTAATATAGTCTTGTACAGTGTCATATCCAGTATTATAGTATAGTATAGTATAGTATAGTATAGTATAGTATAGTATAGTACAGTGCCATATATATTATAGTATAGTATAATATGGAGTCGTATAGTATAGTATAGTATAGTATAGTATAGTATAGTGACATTTATTATAGTATAATATAGTACTGAGTCATGTAGTATAGTATAGTATAGTATAGTATAGTATAGTATAGTACAGTACAGTATAGTATAGTATAGTACAGTATAATATGGAGTCATATATTATAGTATAGTATAGTATAGTACAGTGTCATATAGTGTAGTATAGTATAGTATAGTACAAATGATAATGGTATCACACCAAATACAGGGAAATGTACAGTATTCTGAGAATGAATAATTTTATTTGTATTTTATTTGTATTCCCTTATTGTACAAACACTAGATTTACTACATTACACTACACCATATCTTTAGAAATATAAATTTTAGTATTTTTATATAAAATATAATATATAAATTGTAGTATCGTATAGTATAGTATAGTATAGTATAGTATAGTATAGTATAGTGCCATATACACTATTATAGTATAGTATAGTATAGTATAGTATAGTATAGTATAGTATAGTATAGTATAGTATAGTGCTATATGGTATAGTCATATACAGTATTATAGTATAGTCTCATATAGTATAGTATAGTCTAGTATAGTATAGTATAATATAGTATAGTATAGTATAGTCTTGCACAGTGTCATATCAAGTATTATAGTACAGTATAGTATAGTATAGTATAGTATAGTACAGTGCCATATATATTATAGTATAGTATAATATGGAGTCATATAGTATAGTATAGTGTAGTATAGTATATAGTATAGTATAGTGTAGTATAGTATAGTATAGTGACATTTATTATAGTATAGTACTGAATCATGTAGTATAGTATAGTATAGTATAGTATAGTATAGTATAGTATAGTACAGTATAGTATAGTACAGTATAATATGGAGTCGTATAGTATAGTATAGTATAGTATAGTATAGTATAGTACAGTATAGTATCAGACAGTACAGTGTCATATAGTATAGTATAGTATAGTACAGAGTCATATAGTATAGTATAGTATAGTATAGTATAGTAGTATAGTATAGTATAGTATAGTACAAATGATAATGGTATCACACCAAATACAGGGAAATGTACAGTATTCTGAGAATGAATAATTTTATTTGTATTTTATTTGTATTCCCTTATTGTACAAACACTAGATTTACTACATTACACTACACCATATCTTTAGAAATATAAATTTTAGTATTTTTATATAAAATATAATATATAAATTGTAGTATCGTATAGTATAGTATAGTATAGTATAGTATAGTATAGTATAGTATAGTATAGTATAGTATAGTGCCATATACACTATTATAGTATAGTATAGTATAGTATAGTATAGTATAGTATAGTATAGTATAGTATAGTGCTATATGGTATAGTCATATACAGTATTATAGTATAGTCTCATATAGTATAGTCTAGTATAGTATAGTATAGTATAATATAGTATAGTATAGTATAGTATAGTCTTGCACAGTGTCATATCAAGTATTATAGTACAGTATAGTATAGTATAGTATAGTACAGTGCCATATATATTATAGTATAGTATAATATGGAGTCATATAGTATAGTATAGTGTAGTATAGTATAGTATAGTATAGTATAGTGTAGTATAGTATAGTATAGTATAGTGACATTTATTATAGTATAGTACTGAATCATGTAGTATAGTATAGTATAGTATAGTATAGTATAGTATAGTGTAGTATAGTTATAGTATAGTATAGTATAGTACAGTATAGTATAGTACAGTATAATATGGAGTCGTATAGTATAGTATAGTATAGTATAGTACAGTATAGTATCAGACAGTACAGTGTCATATAGTGTAGTATAGTATAGTAAGTCATATAGTATAGTATAGTATAGTATAATATAGTATAGTATAGTATAGTATAGTACAAATGATAATGGTATCACACCAAATACAGGAAAATGTACAGTATTCTGAGAATGAATTATTTTATTTGTATTTTATTTGTATTCCTTATTGTACAAACACTAGATTTACTACATTACACTACACCATATCTTTAGAAATATAAATTTTAGTATTTTTATATAAAATATAATATATAAATTGTAGTATCGTATAGTATAGTATATAGTATAGTATAGTATAGTATAGTATAGTATAGTATAGTATAGTGCCATATACACTATTATAGTATAGTATAGTATAGTATAGTATAGTATAGTATAGTATAGTATAGTATAGTATAGTGCTATATGGTATAGTCATATACAGTATTATAGTATAGTCTCATATAGTATAGTCTAGTATAGTATAGTATAGTATAATATAGTATAGTATAGTATAGTATAGTCTTGCACAGTGTCATATCAAGTATTATAGTACAGTATAGTATAGTATAGTATAGTACAGTGCCATATATTATAGTATAGTATAATATGGAGTCATATAGTATAGTATAGTGTAGTATAGTATAGTATAGTATAGTATAGTGTAGTATAGTATAGTATAGTGACATTTATTATAGTATAGTACTGAATCATGTAGTATAGTATAGTATAGTATAGTATAGTATAGTATAGTGTAGTATAGTTATAGTATAGTATAGTATAGTACAGTATAGTATAGTACAGTATAATATGGAGTCGTATAGTATAGTATAGTATAGTATAGTACAGTATAGTATCAGACAGTACAGTGTCATATAGTATAGTATAGTATAGCATAGTATAGTATAGCATAGTATAGTATAGTATAGTATAGTATAATATAGTATAGTATAGTATAGTATAGTATAGTACAAATGATAATGGTATCACACCAAATACAGGAAAATGTACAGTATTCTGAGAATGAATTATTTTATTTGTATTTTATTTGTATTTCCTTATTGTACAAACACTATAATTAAGTCTATGATCCATGTAAAGTGTCAGTTTGAATATACAAGGATATATACAAGTATATTTTGTAACATAACTTATATTAGTTTGCAGTGAGGAACATTCTCAGAGATTGTGCTCTAGGTCTATAAACTACATATACACTCTATATGTCTAACAACTGTATATACTATTCCCTAACCCCATAAAGTCCAATGACCAGTTGTTGGATCCACAATAAACAATCGCAGTCTGTTTTTTGGATATTTTTCTTATTTAGCTATAGTGTAGTTTGTGTACAATTCATAATGGGTTCATTTAGCAGCATGCTCTTCAATGCATTGCTTAATATAGAGCTGAAAATAAAGGGGTTAAACTGTTTTATTATTATTATTATTATTATTATTATTATTATTATTATTATTATTATTATTATTATTATTTAACTGGCCCATCCAGGTGTTGTGCATCATTAAGTGATTATTTAACTCAATCATGTACATAAAGCAGATTGGTCATCTTTTTATGGACTCTATATCTTATAGCATTGAGCAGAGATCATATACTGAGTGACTTAAATAAAGCTACCTGCTGATTGAAAACTAGTTTACAGAAGACGAAATGCAATGATAAACTTACACTGTAAGCGGCTGGACAGTTATCTGTGCTCCACCACAAAACTCATGGTGGTACCATCGAAGGAAGGAGGTGCGATGATCCTGGGTCCTTGCTGGGAGGTGATGCTGATGACAGGCACTTTGCTGTTGGCCAACCTGCCAGTGGTTACATGCTGAGCACCTGGATTTAACTGCAGAGATTTACCAGAAGGCATATAATAAGGGTTTTCCATGTAGGCTCCATCTCCTTGTTGCCCTGCTTGGGATTTGTCTCCCGCTTCCACCTCTGATTGCATAGAAAGCTGAGACTGAATGGTCCGGGTAGGAATCACTGTAGGGGCCATGTATCCTGGGTATAACATGTAGGTATGGCCATAGCCTCCAGGGCTAAGGGCAAGAGGGGAGATAGGCACAGGCACAGGTGTCATTGGGGGGTGTTGTGGCATGGGGACATCAACATACTGTCCTGTTTCTGGGTCATAAAGTCGTCTTGTGGTCGGTTGGACAGGAGTGTCAACCAAATAATAATTTCCAGTAGTGGGATCCAAGAGCATTTTTCTCTGTGTGGACTGAAAGTGGTCTGTGGGGACTGGAGATGGCTGCACTGTAGGAGAAAAACAAATGACCTGTGGATGTGCTGCATGCATTGCAATGGGCAGAGGGTGATGGTAGATTGTAGCAGTAGGGGTATCTGGGGAACGTGTCTCCATTACAGTATTTGAGTGTTGAAGGGGCTGATGGCTGTCTCCGTGGCTTCTGGTGCTGCTGCTATATAGCGAGTGAGATTTATGAGCTTCAGTGGCATACGGTTTGACAGGTATGGTTATGTAATTCTCTGAATCAACTGAAGACGTAAACTGAACTGGGGCAAATCCAGCCTTATTGGATTTGCCTGCACTGCTGCTTGACTTTTCTTTCTTTTCTGTGCCTGGCTTTGACTGAGTAATATTTAAAGACTCTGGAATCTTTTGAGACTTTTGGTTCTTTACAGCTATAGAACTAACAGATGCTGAGGATCTGACATGCATCTGTGGGGCCTTTACTGAACTTGTTGTGACAGGCATTACAGATTTCTGGCTAGAAATGTCCTTATTAGAAGTTCCACCAAGATGCATCACAGTTTTAGTGTCCTTTTGTTTGTCATGGATGACAGGAGTGTGCAATGATTTGAACGATTCCTTCTCTTCCTTTCGTTTTGAGGGCTGTCTGGCATTTATCTTATCTGGGTTTGAGAATGAGTCTCGTCTCATGGTCAGTGACAAAGAACTATCAATCTCCTGGTCTTGCTCATGACCAACGTGATGCTCACCACTCAGGTATGAAAGCACATGGCTGTCAGTTATTGGTTGTGGGTCGGATTTCCTCTTCCATTCATTTTTGTCAAACACATAAAGCTGTTCCATTGTTTTAACAGCAGCCTGAAGTTTCTCCAGAGCAGCCATCTTTGGATCAGCCTTTTTCTCACCTGGATCACATGCTTTCTCCTGCCTTTTTGATGTGTTTTTTGTCTCAGTTATTAACTCAGGGCTTTCTTCTCGCTTTATGTCAGCTAAATGCACATGGTCACTGCTTGTTTGTGCCGACCCTGTATTAATGTCATCCTCATAGAGCTGAGGTTGTGATCCATCAGCCTCTAAGATATCCTCGACCAATCCATGGTCCGAGCAATCAAGGATTATTTCGGATTGCTTTGCATTGCTGTTTGTATTCACTGACTGACACTTAATAACAATAGGGGGGAGGCTTGTTGTGGGATTCCGATATGCATTCTGTTTGGACGGCTTGTTCTCCGTGTCCGCGCTGTTGTTGTCCAAAGATACAAAGTGATACGAGCTTTTAACCAGCTTGCGCACGTCTCTAACCTGGTGTATTGGCGCCTGCAGCTTCGCCTTGTCTCGAACATCTCGAACTGTGAAGTGTGGGATTTTGTCCGACGAGTCTCCCTTCAGTGCAGCACTGAGCGTTTGGTATTTCGACTCGTCGCTTGATTTGATCAGCGTGCCCGCGGTGCAGCAGCCGGTATTAGGAGCGAGGAGCTTAGCGATGCTGAACGGGTCGCTCCGGTTCTCTCGCGTACTCCGTAAACTTATCTTAATTTCCGGCGATTTTGCCTTCGCAGTTTGAGCTGTGTCTGATACATGCAGAGTGTTCATGCTCCTCTCTTCTCGGTTATCATGCGCGCTCGGCTCAGGCTCACCGGACACGAGTTGGATGCTTGGCACAAATAAGCGCGACATTTTTGTCAGTTTGCTGCTCGTCGTGTCTGTCTGCTCGTTTTTGCGCTCGGTCTGAACCTCGAGCTCTTCGTCCCTCCAGCTTCTGAAAGCGCTATTTTGGCTCCTAATCAGTGCACCTCTGGACGCGTCTGCAGCTCCTTTTTTAGCGTTGAATGCCGCGCAGTATTGGGACTCCAAATTAGTTTCCGATGCGAGAGCGACAGTTTGTTCGGGGCGCTCACTGTCCTTGGCATCGCACGACCCGCTGTCCATGATGTCTCCGAGTTCATCCAGGCACACGATACTCAAGTCGGAGCTGGTCTCGGAGAGTTTCGAGCTTTGCCTTTGGAATCCGATGGACGCAGCTTTGTCGCGGGACGCATCCTGCTCCAGGATCTCTCCTCGCTCCATCTTGCGCTCCTGCTCAAACTGCATTTTCTTCGAAATGACATTTTTCAGTATGCTCGAAGCAAATATGGATTTCTTGTGCACGTCCTCCATGGCTTCTTCTGAATTGCACGGTGCTTTGCTGTGCGCCTTTTGTCGAGGGTTTGTAACCTCATCTGCGGAATGTGATCCTCCCGTGGTTCGGGCGGATTTCACGCGCCTTTCGTTTGCAGGCGGACCCGCTTTCAGGTTGCAGCGAAAATTCAGCGTCTCAGTGAGCCTTATTACCCCGCTCGGACCCTCTCCATTTTTGCTTATGAGCTCAATTTTTTTGGAGGTCGACGCGTTTTTGGGGTTCACCAGATTGCCGTTCAGGGCAAATATCTCGACTGGGGGCGCCCTTCTACTGGTCAGTGTTAATCCCGTTATCCCTTTACTCTCCCTCCTTTTTGCCATCTGGAAATTAGAAGAGGCATTTTGATGGGCGACTATATTGTGACCGCCTCCTTTGGACATGTTCACGTTGCCATACTTTAGATCAACAAGTGCTGACCACCTGTTCAGCCCTTTGCTGCGCTCTGAAGCTGAGGACTCGCTGGAGGTGCTGAAGTTAATAGCATTGAGATATGGGTAGGCCAGACTTTTGAAAGCTCTGGCCGTGAGATTGCGCACTTCCTTGTCGGCATCATCCAACTCACTAACAGCGCTGGATGTGCCGCTCGAGTAACCTGTAACATCTTTGCCTTTAAATTTGCTGCCAAAGTGCAAACGACCAGGCAGTGCAATCAAACACTTTGCGCCATCGCACACCTTTTCCCCCTTCGTGTCTTTCAAAGTACAGCGTCTTAAATCTCCAGCGTGTTGATGATGGTGGTCTCCATCCTTTTCTTGGACGTTGCTAGGCTTGTTTATAGCTCTGGAAGTGGCTTTGATTGACAGGTGAATGTGGCCGTTGCTTTTGCCTTGGCACTCGGGCACTTTCTTGTCTGAGATCTTAAAATCCTCGTCGTTTCCCCCCTGTGCTCCCGTGTGTCCGTCGCTGTCAACAGACGCGTAATCCACGAACGAATAAACCTGGTGGTCGTCATCGACGTCCCAAGTGGATGCTGTTTCGAAGTCGCAGTCCACTTCGTGGTCGAGCTCGGAAAGCTGAATTTCGTGCGTGGTGATGTAGTGAGCCTCGTCGTCCGCTAATTCGTGTACGCAGTAATCCGCTAGTACCAAACTCACTTCGTCATCCGAGTCGCTTCTCTCGCTGAGATCCAAATCCGTGCGCGTTAAATCCCCACCGTCAAGCAATTTGGTCTCCTTTTCCTCGAGACAGTCTGTGAGTTTTCTCTGACTGACAAGTTCTCCTTTAGAAAAGCCAGCTGTTTTGATTTCTGTTGCTCCCTCTGTTCTGCTCTTCTCCCAGCATTCCAGATTAACACATTTGCGCGTCAGTCTGGGCAGATGTTCCACCGAAGGAAACCGGACGCACTGGAGAGGGTCCTTCTGGCCGGTAAAACTTACTTGTACCGCTTTCGCCTCGCCCAGTTTTAACTCGAGCAACTCGTCTAAATCTACATAATTCGAGTCCTTTGGAGTCGCCACGACGCGTAAAACTTTGTTGGAGAGCGCGCAATGCGCGTTTCCGCCGTAGATCAGCGCCTTCTCTGATGCTGCCATTATTTTGTGTGTAAATGTTTGTTATTTAATTTTGCTTTATTAAAATTAGAGACACTATTCCCCAGGAAGCCCTACTGCTCGCCCCTGTTGTACAGTCCTAGTGGAGTTGTCACTCTGCATAGATTTTCCTCCCCACAGTTGTCAGCGTGGCGCTCCAGACTCTCATTTCAGATGGTGACACGAGCAGAACAGACATTCCAGAGCCAAGCAGAGGGACCTCAAATCTATACAAACAATTTTTTTTTTTTTTTTTTTTTGCTAGATATAGGCCTAATGTCATGCACTAACTTAACACTTTTATGTAAGCTGTCCTGGCGCTTCACTTCCATTACGTATTCTGCTACGCTGACCACCTGCCTTTAATACGCATATCTACAAATATAGAGACGGTGACGAAATGCGAAAACGGCTATTTAAAACTAGGATGTTGTGTTCAGCGTGTTTTGTTACATCCTGCGGACAAGGCCGAATCCCCGACACAACACTGTTTTGGGCTAAAAAAAGAAGCCTTGACTAGCTGCTGGTTCAGAACGCTTCAGTAATAATAAAATACCAAAAGTAAACGTCTCTGCAAGAAAACGTGACCTAATGGAGAAAATAGTGCCAGTCTAAACGTAGCGCTGCAGCATGGCAACACGAGGAGATTTGTGTTCAGTTAAAGGCTCAGAGCATCTTTTTTTATAATCTACTAAATAAAAAAAATGGACCAAGCACCATAATATTAAGCTTTTCATGCCTTTATAACAAATTACTGGACGGGAAATTAACAAGGATTAATCAAACAAAATAATCAATCCTGGTTTTGATCTTAATGTGGCAGATAACTAAATAGATATTTTTGGAACTCTTTTACACCCACACATGTGGCACAGCTTTCATTATTGCATTTCTTTCGATCACTTACTGAACAATTATTTGACCATTAAAGGCCATTAAAAGCTTACGATTTTGCCACTTTTGGCATGGCTTTTTTTTCTATAATATTAAGTTAAATACTTAGGATTTCAAATAAGCCTGAATGATTGAGTGATTTGCTGAATGTTTAGGTTTTTATATCAGAATGTTACATTTGTTTTAAAATTGTAATACGTAGTTTTGTTTATTCTATTAGAGTATCTTCTAGAAGTGAAACACATGATTCTTAATGATTTTAAGCGAAAACCGGTGATTTTTTCACAAAGAATTTCAGCACCACAAGCGTGGACAGCTCCTCAGACGCAAACAAAAGGTTTATAATGTCTCAAAAGGAGATTTAAAAATATGCTAAAGCATGCTGGTGTATTGAGCATTTTCTCCCTGAAAAATTGTATATGTAATAATTGATAATTACTGGATACGATCATCTGCATAATGCATAATTCCTTTTACATTGTACCCAAAAACCAAGGACCATATGTTGTCATATTAAAGCTACACTATATCCAAAATGGTACAAAAGATTCTACTATACAAATACCCGAGTTACAAAGAAAGACAGTTTTTGGCAGTGAAAGAGAACGAAAAAGTAAAATCAAAAGAAATAAACTAAACATATTTACTGATTAAATGAAATATTTTATAGAATGTATATTTGGATAATAGATACAATTTATTTTTTCTTTGTCACGAAAAAGTTTCTCTTCACTACTGTTTGCAAAATGTTTCTCATTGCCTGATACATCTACAAATACACCTACACGTTTTAGTATATTAGTGAATTAAGTTGAAATAAAACCAACCTGTAGTTGACTCTATGCAGGAGTAAAGTGTAGATTTTCACATAAAACATACACACCTTTATTTATGATGACAGCTACCATGTTATAAACTGTTAAGCGGCAAACAATAAGAGTTAAATTACCACCCTGTGGTAATAAATTAACACTAATACAGATGAATGTAACACTGAGGATTTGTTGGCAATGCTGAACATAAACCATGAAAGTAGTACAGAGAAAGACCACTAGTTTAATAAGAAAATATATTGCAATTGTTCTCTCCACTGACACATAAGCTTTACAGTAGATTAGTGAGGCACTCAAAAGGCAGTGTAAGTTCACCATTTACTTGCGTTGCCACATTATTAAGTCTGCCGAATGTTAAGCCGGTCATGTACAGTAACACAGTAAGTCATCTTGCATTACCAGTATCCATAAGTAGCACCTGCTTTGCATTTACATTTAGATTAACAGTTTTACACAGTGTCACACTTGACTCTTTACCAGGTATCTTTATTTACCAGGTATCTTTATTATAGAAATGATTTTAGTCTATCTGTTTATTGAAATTGGAAAATGTTAAATTTAAAGATTCTAAATCTTTCTTATGTGCATCTTTGTATCTGCCAGGTCTAATAACTTATTAAATCTGTTTAATGAGTTCATAGAGACTGCACACAGACCATTCTAGGGTCTCTGTTTAGATGTGGAGGTCTATTTGTTTGAGCAAACCAGTGCCTTAGCTACTGGATAATTATGTAAGACTGTTATAACAGTGAAACCACAGGCCTAAGCAGAACAGCTGGTACTGTAAGCTTTAGCAATCCATTAATCTAATTAGCAAGTTATACATTTACCGTAACAGGAGTTTAGGTTAAAATTGTTGAGCTTCATAAACAATATAAGCCTGTGCAGTTTTGATTAATATCAGTTTGCTTTGTATGCTGTATTGTGTGTGAGGGTTGTATGTTAGAATTGGGAACAGTTGGCCTACTGGAGACTTAAGATATGCAAGTGCTATTAGACTCTCATATCCAAACAGCAACAGCTGCAGATTTTTATAAATGTGAGATGCCCATTGCCAAGACGTGTGGGGCTTAAATTTTTTGGCTTGTATGTCTGCTTAATACCATGGAAATTCCACACTAGTGTTGGTATAGTGCCATTTCTCACTTAGACCTAGTTTTTTCTAACAATAACCCTTCTGTTGGTTTATCTTTAAACATAATTATTGTTGTTGGGTTTTTGTTATTATTGTAAGAATTGTGCGTGGATACTAAAGTGAGTTTATTTCTCTAATAGCATTCACGGACACCGACGAGCTCTTCTTTCCAACTTTATTCTTTTTTCCAAAAATTCCCGTGCTCCTCTGCTCACCCCCCAAACGCACCTGCTCACTCGCATCCTCCTTTCGAAATCCAAGTTTATCCAGAAATACACTATTTTCAGTGTCAAAATACAAAGTACGTTATTTCCTAAATACAAAGCAACCTTTACATTTAATCCACATACATTTTCATTCTTACATTATTATTATTATTATTATTATTATTATTATTATTATTATTATTATTATTATTATTATTATCAACAACAACTGTTTTTTATCATCTGTTATTGATGATCAACCAATATATTAAAATTCAAAGCATATTATGAGTGTGCAGTGTAAGTCTGATAATTAGTTAAAACTCTTCACTCCTACTGGTACTGTTTGAACACCTCTTTATTAGTGTTACTGTATGGCAAATACATCATGTCTAACAATGAAAATCTTAGTAATAGATAGATAGATTTGGAAATGAAATGATTACTTCTACTGACAATTTTATGTTTGTATGTTTAGATGTATATTCGGTAATTAAAGAGTTAAAACAGAACCACTTTGTCCTAGTCTGGGTCGCAGTGGATCCAGAGCCTATCCCAGGAACACTGTGTATGAGACGGAAATACAAGACTGCAATTAAAATTCTTTACAGTAATCCTGCTAGCTATATGTCATCCTGTATAATACAGTTCTGCACTTTATTTAGAAAATAGAGTACAGGGTGTTAATACAAAAATTTCTGCCACCAGTAACTTACTGTAAAGTTACACTGTTGTTTTTTATAGTGTGTAAAAATCACCTAGTAAACCTGTCACCTGGTGTGGTGAAACATCTCAATAAAATTTAGAGCACACTCACATCTTCATTGGTTTACTAGTCAGATGCCTCCTTGATAAATTTATATGTTCTATATAAAAATTCAGTAAAATAATAAGCTTTTTTTCTTTTCTCCTTGAATTAATGCAATATATGTACTCAAAGTACTCGAAGCCATGAGGCAACTTCTATCTGTACTTTTTATCTTGAACATTAGCTGTTGGACCGAGATTGAGCCTCGACAGGGGCTTTCCAGGCTTGAAAGGTGAGCCGAGCTCTGGTGTCAGTGAGGAGAGCTTAGCGCAGGCAGACTGTCTGCATCGATTTAGTTCAACTGAGTTCAAGCCAAATGAGTTCTGACAAAGTCTGAGCAACTTTGAAACACTTGTCCTTTTGTAGTATTGTGTCATGTAGTCTTGTGGCACAATACATTTTACTTTTTGAATTAAGGATAATAACATAACAATTAAATATATTTAAGTTTAAAATTTTGCCAATATGAATATGTTCAACATTGTATGGAAATCTTTTGCTGTTTTGCTGTTTAAAAACTTTTGCTGTTTGTATTAATAATAAAAAATGCACAGGTTTATCTGTTTTTGTACATGACACCATTAAGCATAATTGTGCTGTACACAAACCTAGTACAATAAAAGCATTCATTGTCCATACATTCACAAGCCTCTATCTCAGTCTGGCCAGTGTTGCAGTGTAGAAAATTGATTGCAGAAATGCCATAGATGAAAATTTAATTACTCAGTGGTTTTAAAAGGAAGAAATGAAAATGAACCAATATGGATTATAAAATGTTCAGTATTCAGGAAGTTATTTTACTTTATTTCTTTTTCAAAGAAGTCTCACTTTGTTGCCTATTAAGTATGACCTCTGAAACAGATCCGAGTTTAAAAGATTGAGAAAGAGTTTAATATGTTGGATTTAAAGTATTGGCAATAACCTTCCATTGTTCAGGAGAAAATAATTTTAAATATATCTCAATATTTATATATTGAGATGCTCAATATTGTATTTCTAGAATGCATTTTTGTTTTTTTGTTGAGGAGAATTGACCATTTTAACAAAATAACACATCTTTCTAATAGAATCAGAAGCAACCGGGAACCAGTCCAAACATTGCTATCAAGCATTTCATTCACAGCACTAAGATGAACTCGGATTTTTGCTTGGTCTATATTTATATGTTGTCCCGAGCACTCAGAGTGCTATGGTGGAGCAGAAATCCTTCCTGAAAAAGTCAATAATCAAAGCAAATCTACCCTGTCATGTATTCAAGTACAGAATGTTGTAATGATCCAGGGAACGTTTTCACATAATCACAACTCATGGCATACTGCATATATATTAAGTGTATAGTTTTCTTTTTTCCCACCTGCATCATGTGTCTGGTATTTGATGGTAAAACAGAAATACTAGACAGGCTGGTAGTGTCGTGTTTAATAGCTATATAACAACTGTTAGACACAGAGTCTACTGTAGCTGGAAGGCTTTACACCAGATTTACATCGTTATTTTGTTTATAAGGTTAATGTTGTCCACAACGGTGTCAAAGCCCATAAAATTAATGTAATTAAGAGAAAAAAAAATCAGTGTGAAAACAACCTGTGATTTCTCCGGTGCATTCATGTACATTTAAAAACAAAATGACATGAGGACATTTTTTATAGCATTCATGATTATTGACAAAAGCAAAACTGCACAGAAACTACAAAGCAATTTTTCCTCGGTTCAGAAATTGCTTATGAAGTGAAACTTACACGTGATATTTTTTGTAGAACAAGTAGTTTTTTTCTTGTTGTAGTTTTTTCATTACTTTTTCCTTCTTATATTTTTATATCACACTTTTTCATGTGTTATTTTTATATACATAATTGTTCACATATGTATACATTGCATATACATATAAAGCACCATGGACAAAAGTTTTGGGACGCCTGACTTTTCCATCTATATGTGGTTCTTCCCTAAACTGTTACCTCAAAGAAGACACACAATTGTAAAGGGTGTCTTTGAATGGAGTAGCTGAAAACTTTCCCTTCACTTAAAGTAGGAGACTCAAACCTGTTCCAGAATGACAATACCCCTGTGCATAAGGCCAGCTTTGTGAAGACATGGTTTTTGTGGTTTCGAATCGAAGTTCATGAGTGGCCTGCTAAAGAGTGCTGACATCAACCCAAATGAACCCCTTTGAGATTAATTGAAATGCTGACTGCTCCTTAGGCCTCCTCACACTACATCAGGATCCTTGGTTTACTTTGTGGCTGAATGAGCGCAAATCTCCACAAGCACACTGTAAAAGCTAGTGGAACATCTTCCCAAAAGAGTGAAGGATATTATTACAGGAAATAGGGACAAAATGTGGAATGGGATGTTTAAAATGCACATACAAATGTTATGTTCAGGCATTCACAAGCTTTTGTCTATATAGTGTATTTATCATACAGTGTATCAAATATGAAATTGCATTGTCTTGTGACACATTATTTAGCCGCAAGAGCTCATGTGTACTTGCAGCTGTCATACTGGTAGCAGGCCAGTGTATGTTAGCAACAATAGCTAAAATAGGTGTGTGCTTTTGTCCGATCATAGGATATGATGAATTGTCATTAAAACGTTCAGAAATGCCAGGCTTGCCACTGCAGTCCATTGTGAAGTGATGAACCCTTAGGCAAGGTGCCTTGAATGACCGCCATATTTGTTTTCACTAGTTCCAAACTTAAGTGATAAAAAACAGCAATAGATAATGTTCAAATATAGAAGCTGAAATGCAAACTAAATGCTGTGATATACGTTCTTATTAGAAGGAGAGTACAAAATAAAACATCCGTCCACTAGAGGGTAGACAAGTACCAAAAGGTGTGAAGGAAACTCACTTGTCAGCTAAATGCCAAGTGACTAAGCATCTAACAAATAAGAGACAAAAGGAAGTGTGTGTCTTGTACAGCCGCTTAAAGAAAAACCTCTGAGCTTGATTGAGTCAAATGTTTGGGACTAATATGCAAAGCGTACGTATGTGATGAATGAAACTGAATTTGATCCAAATTGTTTCGCCATTTGTGTTACAGGGGAATCTGTCATGTATTAATGCACAGACCCCTGATTCCCTACCCACCATCCAGCCCATGCCTCAGGGCCACCTTGTTTCTTTTGTTTTGTGCACATACACAGAACCACCTTTGAATTAGCTTCTTTTACAGTGCAGTCTTTGAGGAGCCTCTGAACTTTGTGTGAACAGCCACCCAAGTAGACAAAACAGCTGTGTGTGCTGTGTTAACAAGGATCAACTGAATCCACTGGGGGGAAAAAAATCGAATCTCCTGGCTGACCTGCTCTCTGTGTGAGTGATGAGGGGCAGATTGCTTCAGCACAGGTGGAGACATTACTAGCAGTGAATGAGTTATCAGCACAAGTGTGAAGGATAGAGGAGAGTCTGCAGGTCTCAGCTTGATGACCGGTTTATTTGATGGTCTTTGTTTTTAGATACAGTTTTTTCTTTATTTGCAGATAGTTTTATGCACAAGTGTGGCAGGAAAGAAATGGTAAAGCTCATGTTAAAGGAAAATTCAACCCTGAACCATGTGCAGATTTGCATTCAGAATTAAAATGCAACCTTCAGTGGCGTCCAATTAGCTAAAAGAATCTTTCATCAATATGTTGGCGTATTTTCACATTGACTGATAGAGGAGGAGTCACTAAGAATCACCTTCACTTTCACACTCTATCCAGCTTTCTCATGATCTTATCTGAAGTCTCTGCTCAAACAGATACAGTTACAAAGCTCCACCATTAATTCTAATGCCATTGTTTATGTCATCTGGTTGCTTTGCTAACTAATTAAGCCATAACTCAATGCAAATATGTTCTCTAGTGGCACTGTATTCTGTAGTCCAGTGTTTGGAATCGAATTTCTCTTTTTAATATCAGGTTGGACTTTCTCTGGAACATTGTGAATGAAAAAAAAAAAAAAGCTTGCTGTTTTGCTCTTTTATGTTTGAGGAATTGTTTTCTTATAGGTTCATAACCTTGGATGCACTGCCCTTTGGTATCATTTAACACGCCCCAAAACACTTCTTATTTTAATGAAAATGTGTTTTATTAGTTTAAGTATAAAATGTTTTATACTATAAGGTGCCTGGAGAGCATGTGATCAACACTGCATCATCACATGAACAATGCAGCAGCCAAATCCACCTACACGACATCCAGTATAGTTAGCCCTATAACTCAAGAGAACAGTTAAAGTCAATATCACACACACACACACACACACACACACACACACACACACACACACAAACACAGCTCGAAAATACTGGCACAGTGTGACAAGTGACATTTCCCGCACTGTGACTCAGCACTCTGTCGAGCATGGAGCAATTAGAGAGGAGGTGGGGCGGAAGCGCTGCCCAGTGAGCAGTGGTCCAATTTCCAATCACAAATGAGTTTGGAGTTCAGTTACATTTGGACTATTTTCTTTATCAAAGGTTATTTTAAAAAGCCTTGTTAGCTTAACTTGCACCATTTTCCATAATGCCACTTCACAAGAAGAAAAATTAAAATAAACACACTTTAAAAAGTAAAGATATACACTCATTTATACAACCAGCAAATTCAAAGAAGTCCATTATATTACTGTATCTTTAGCTGTTAATGTTGGCTAGATGGGCTAAATAATAATAATAATTATTATTATTAATTTATAATAATTATTAGCACCAATGTTCTGTGTACTGCATCAGCTACAGTATATAGGGTTGAAATGACAATAAAAGCTTCTTGACATGACTTGATTAATATGTCCAAAAAACCTGCCCAGTAGAGCGATTGGGTATGCTAAATTACACCTAAATGTAAATACATGTCTCCATTATGCTCCATTCATTATGAATTCCTTGTTCCCTTGTACACAACACTTTCCTTACCAGCACAAATCAGTTACTAACAAGGAATGGATACATTTTCAAACCATGATTTTAAGCTTTTTTATATTTATTAAATTTCACTCTGAGCTCCCCTCAGGCTGGGGAAAAAAAAGAAAAAACCGAATCGCAGTGTACATAAAAAGGCAGGCTCATAACTTAACATAATATAGCATTATATTGATCTTCCATGCATACTAAAAAAAAAAGAAAAGAAATGAAAAGAAAAGAAAAGATCTGAAATGCCAGTCTCCATAGTGACGGGTACTGAATTTTTCACAGTGGACCAAGCTTCCCCTCCTCTCCGCTGTCCTTGGCTGTAATTATTAGAATGCAGTTGCTTTATTTTACTGAGTGCCTCATGAAAAATCAAACGTGACACCCCATCTCAAATGGGTAGCAAATTATAAGCTCCTGAGTGCTAATAATCAGAGTTTTGTGAGACAGTCGCTGTGAAAGATACTGCAGACAGCGTGTCCCAACAAATAGAGAGTGACGTGCATGGGCACTTAACTGGATAAATTAGGGTTGGAGTTTGCTTATTGATCAAAACAAGCCCTTTCAGGATCCCAGCAGGGGATAACAGATTGGCGGATTTTTTGGCAAGGCTACTAGATTGGTAGAAATCACAGCATTTTTCAATGATTTTGGGGCACAATGGATAATTACTTTTTTGTGCCAAGCCAGGGTGTCTTCTCTGAAGAACGGAGCAGGAAAATTCCAGACTAGAGTGACACTTCCTGCACTAGCAAGCAGATTTAGTTGTTTTGTGGAACAGTAACCTCAACACATGTAATCAAAACATTTACCAAAGGTCTGGCCGGCATTTTAAACAAAAATATCAAACACAGAGTAGCCATAACATCAAAACCACCTGCATAAGACTGAGCAGGTCCACCTTGTGCCACCAAAATCAGATCCTTTAAGTTCTGCAAGTTGTGAAGTTGGGCCTCCATTGATTGGAATTCTTTATCCAGCACATCCCACAGATGCTCAGTCAGGTTGGGATCTGGGCAATTTGAAGCTCAAATAAACACCATACAATCTTATCATGTCCAGCAAACCTTTCCTGGAATTTATATATATATATATCAGGGTGCATTTATCTGCTAAAAGAGACCACTAACTTTCTGAAATTCCATTTACCTAAAATTGTTTAGTTAGATGGTAAATGGTGAATTGATATCCTCATGAAAGCTGGGGCTCAAGGTTTCTCAGAAGAACACTAGCCAAGAACCTTATGCTGCCCCTGCCAATTTGCCTTTTTTCTCATAGTGCATTCTGGTAAATGATGTACATTCACACAAACTATTATGTTATTTTAAAGTAAAGCATGATTAATCGGACCAGGCAATCTTCTTACATTGTTCCAAGGTTCTGGTTCCATTTCTGATGCTCACATGCTGATTGTAGGCAGTTTCAGTTGTGGATAGCAGTCAGTGTGGGCACAATGACTGGTCTGAGGCTATGCAAGCTTTAATGCATTGTATGTGCTGTCAGCAGTCTGTGCTACAGTAACTGTTCTTCAGAAGTGGACCAAATGAGCTATTCTTCCCATGACTCCATTGGCAATTGGACTACTGTTGGTAGGTACAAACCTCTGCCATTTTGGAGATGTTCTGACTTAGTAATTTAGCAATCGCCATTTAGGCCTTTTCAAAGTTGTTGATATCTTTATGCCAGCTTATTTTTTTCTGCATCCAAAGCATCAACTGATTTTTCCACTTGCTGATTAATTTGACTTCATTTCTGATATTAAAATAATGTTGCAAAGTAAACCCAGCCAGTAGGGTTGCACAAGCCAGTGCACTCTTAGTGCCGGTCCCAAGTCCGGATTAATGGGAAGGATTGCGTCAGAAAGTGCATCCAGCATAAAACATGAGCATTAAATATGCGGATTGTTAGTCAATAGGGTACCGGTGGAAATCGGGCTAAAGGAAGACATGCAGGTAGTTGGTTTGAAAGAGGCAGATGTAGAGAACAGAGGGAGCCCAAAGTGAAAAAAGTGTGATTAGGAGGCAGATACGGTGGTACCTATGAACGTGTATTACTGAATGGATGAACAGTGCACAGTGACATTTATTGTGGTTGATGGTCAATTTCAAGTAATCTTAACTGAAACCTCTTCAGTCAGTTTTGCTGTAGTCAGGATTTCAGGTTTCAAGCACTGAACAAAGAACATCACACATGTACACTATCATTCCCTCCAGCAAATTCCATGAAAAATGATTGCTCCAGTTCTGTGGTGAGCCTTGGACTTTCATCTGATGCATCACCAGCTTGAGGCTCCAGATGTCCTCAATTCATTACGAGGCAAAGCGGCCCAGTTGTTGCCTGGCAGCAATGAGCTTTTCCACATCAGCTCTTTTGCTGTGTGAAGGAGCAGATCAGACAAGGAGGCGAACTGGAGGTCTGCTGTTTGTCATCCGGAGGTGAGGTGGGGGCAGCACAGGCTCTGATCCAAGTTGGCAAGAATGCCCTAATGCCCTTTTTATTGTTTGCTGTTTTTCGGTTTATGAACACTGTCAATCATATCTCATGCGTATTCACTAATGTTCTGTGGATGTTTGCTCGATTTAGAATTATTTGCTATGAGCATCTAGTAAATCTCACTGAACTCTAACCACTGCTTGAAACAGTTGCAGTGTTTTATTTACTAGCAGTGATTAATTGTGCATTGCTAAAACATATAAGTAATGAGATTTCTTTCAAGACCAGGCCAAACTACTGTTTAATGTTGACCACAAAGGGCAGGGCAGCCAAGTTCAGCCCATTGCACATAGTAACACAGCATTATAACTCTCTTTTCATTTGTTTTCAATTAACTCAGAGGAAATAAGACAAAATCACAATGAGACTCTAATAGTTATTGCCAACTGCTGAATCAAAGCTATAATGGCCTTTAAATTTACTTGAGATTTCACTACCCATCAAACAATTTGACACTATGGTAAAAAATGAAACAGAAGAAGACACTATATTTTCTTCCAGGTATGAGTCAGCATAGCCAAGTCTGGGATGAATTTATTTAAAGCTTATTTATATCTTCTCAAACTACAATCTATGCAGATTTTAATGTCAAGGGATTTTTTTTGCCCTCAGTCTAACCATTCATGAAATATCAGGCATACAAATGTGATAATGATAAAGTTCTACAGTTTTTTTTTTTGAAAGCCTGCTTGGGCCATGCAGCTTCACCCAGCCTGTCTGTCTGAATGAATTTTTTTCTGTATGTCTCTCTCTCTCTCTCTCTCTCTCTCTCTCTCTCTCTCTCATTTCTCTGTCTCCCAGGCCCCCACCTTGCCTCTTTGAGAAGGATTTAGCGACTGAAGCATTGTATGTGTGTGAGGGAGAGTGTCTGGGCACTCACACACTAACACAGACTGGTGGGCTGGTTGGGGAGTCACGGGTCACTGACCCACCCAGCTCCATGAGGGAGAACAAAGCCTCAGTCAGGCCAATCAAAGAGCAGGTTGGCTCCGGGCTTCACTCCAAGAGTCCCGGCCCACATTGTGGGTACCAGGGGTCCGGGCCCAAACATGTGAAGAAGGCGGGTGCTTATGAGAAATAATAAAATCCCCAGCCGTCTGGAGGGCCAGTTATGTCAAAACCGTCTATCCTCCTCCATTCTGTTCCCTCCATGAAGCTGGAACGCCGATCTCCCTCCTTCTCGCCAACATCCCTCCCTTTAGCTTTGCTCGTCACTTTGAAGTCTGCTTTCTTTTGTTCTTTACATAACTCAAGCTGATGTTTTTGAAAAAGCTAATTTGTATGCATTTCCAGTGACATGGCTGCCACCCAGAATTCTTCACAAAGGTCTAGCAGAGAGGTGAGCGTCTAAAGAAAAAGCCCACAGACAACTCGGCAAAAAACATGACGACGGACCTTTGAATTATTGTCACTCTGCAAATCGGAGAATGGATTAGAGACTTCAAGATGAAATCACTCAAAGAATAGGAAGTTTGGGGAGGATTTTCTCGCTTTTTCTCTCAATTACTTTCTTTCCTGAACCACTTGTTCTCAAACTTGATGCCCATGTAGAGAGAGCAGACAGATTAAAAGTGAACAAATATTTGAACTAGTTTTTGTTCAGATTGAAATGAGGGGCTTTCAGAAAGGAAAGTGATATTAGGGCCCTGTGGTTACATTCCCTTCAGCAGACTCATTCATGCTTTTCATGCTTTTTTTTGCATTGTGAAATGCTAAAAAGTAAATGTAAAATAAATTCAACAGTTTCAAATCAAATAAAGATTTTTTTTATTTTTAAAATGTAAAATTTTTCCTTTGATTCTTTTAAAATAAACTTTTTTTTCCCCCCTGAACAAGCTCCATTCATGAAAAGCTCAGAACACATCATGCAGCTCAAAGCTTGATTTGTAAGAAAGAGCAAGAAGAGCTTCCTTTTTGAAGGTAGCATTTTAAGCTTTTGTAGCCGGCACACTGTGACAGTCTTTTGGAAAGGCTGCTGAGGACTTTTCACCAACCTGCAGCTTTAATGACTACTACTTTAGGTAAATTTTTTTCTGACTGCCGCTCAGAGGCTCTCACAAACCCTTTCTCCCAGGCCTTGGCCTCGGGCCAGGATGATGATCAATGTCTTTGCTTCTCTTCTGTGTGAGCCCAATGTGGAAGGTCTCTCCTTTTTTTTTTTTTTTTTTTTTTTGAGGAAATGGCATTTGGAGCCTCAAACAGGATATCCCGCTGTTGGCCCTGACTGTGAACCACCCGTCCCCCACCTCCTTTCCTCCACCAGCACCCCAGCAATGTGAGATGGCTTAAGTTAATCCAGGATCCCAAAACTAGTGGAGCCTTCTTTTTTTCTTCCTCTTGTTCTCACTCATTTGGAGACCAATGTGAAAGGAGTTGGGGATACAATGCTTTTCCTATGGTGTGACTCTGACCACAGATAGACTGTCTCAGCGTTGAGCTGTCTGAAGTTTTGACCATGAATTTGGCCTACTGTGTGTCTCCACTTCAGGAAGGAGTAACCTTTTTCCCCCCCTGTTCAAAACAATATACTGTGACAAAGATTTTGAGGTTGTTTGTCCAGTGTATATATTCCTCCAAAATATAATTATGAAAATAATAAAAATATATATGTATCATATTTTTTCACCTTTTTATGAGATCTAGCTCAAGAAAAATCGGTCTGTCCATTATTCATTGTATGTTTTTTTTTTTTAACAAATGCAGTGGTTTAACTTTCAGTGCCTTTTATAATTGGGTCTCAGAGCAGATTTATGATGTAATGAACAGGTGTTTGGTGGGAGAGACACTGACATGCATTATACAGAACCAGTCTCTCTCTCACACACGCCAATTTTAATTTCTTTGCAAGGACCTTCAGCTGAGATCATTATTACTGTAGGCAATCTTGACTATAAACTCAAGCCTATATTTAACATCAGTAATATTTAGTTGGTTTAGGTCTTCACAAAGTGTGAAAAACATGACCACACAGACACACTGTACTGGTGAAGACCTTACTTTGAGAAATTATAAAAGCTAATTCATGTTATACTTACACTAAAATCTAGTCCTAACCTTAACAGCAGTAAACAAAAACAACCTGTTTAAATAAACACAAATTTTGTGTTTGTGAGTTGGGAGGGGGGCTGGGGGGGTAAAAGTCCTCACTTGCCAAAGGTCCTCACAAGGTCAAGACTGTGAGATATTCCTATGCTTGTGGGAATTTGTCTTTGCCAAGACACACACACACACACACACACACACACACACAAGTCTCATGGTTAGTTTCACACTAGATATTTGTAGATAGGCTTAATAATCCAATTTGTCACACAAGATTAGTGCATTATATATGTTTCACTTGTAAATGATATGTTTCACAGTTCCAGAATTCTAAACAGCATGAACCTCCTAAAATGACTGCTTTACTGCTTCATGTGACCTTAAATGAAGAAATGTACAAGAAGGACAGACTTTTGGGATTAAAACTATAGTCATATACAAAAAAAAATAAGTGTAAGTCATTATTTGAGGATGATTTAGGAGAAAACAGAAAGTGACATGATTCATGGGTTAAAGAGATGTTGTAAAAATACTGTTTTTCAGTAGCTGTAGCAGCACTGGTCCATGTTCCAATGGTGCAGTTACATTTTGTAATCAGCAATTTAAATAACCTGTCTAGATTTGTTAGTTGTTTTATGTTTATCTTTTGAATTGGATGCTATTGTCCAGGAGTGAACGTTCATGTGACTGCAGATGGGCTGTGCTTACAACATGGCTCTGTGCTGACATTCAGCTGCTGAGGGTCTATGTGAAATGGTGTTCAGCAAAAGGCTTAGTGGAAGTTTTACAGATACTCTTACTCTTTCATAGCAGCCATTCACAACATGTTATTAGACAAAAGAGGCTAAAGACAAACACAAGCAGTACAACCAAACAGGAAGAAATATATATAAAAGAATTCAGATAACTCTTTCAAAATATGGCAGAAAAATACTACGTAATAATTTGTCTGGTTCCTGATTACTGAAAGCCAGTATACTGCAGGAAAAGCAATGCAACTCCACTTGTGTAGTTTTAATTGGTTGTGTTTAGTTTCAACTAATGCAAAAACAAGCATCCTGTACTGCCTTATAGTACTATTGATTTAGATTAGCACTATAATCCCAGCCTCACCTCTCAAAACCTCTTCGGACTCGGACAGTGATTTCTAATGTACAAACTTCCAAATGCCTACAGGATTTGATTTTATTTTTAAATATATCTTCAGATAAAACCAAGATAAGATCCTTAACAAAACTGAGAATCTTATAGACCTCACAGTTCCATTGTAAGACTATCCATTCGTACCGTAAAAAAAAAAAAAATCCCTACAATTTCATAGAGAGTGGAAAGGTTATGTGATTTGATGTTCATGAATTTCCCCCTTCCATGGTTCCTTTTATATCAGCACTGAGAAAATATGTCTGCAAAAGAATGTCAGCATTTAAAATCTTAAGAGAGACATGATCGATGCTTTCCACAAGAACTCCACTAATGCAGTGTATAAGCTCCACTAATGACATCTTCACTGGCTAATACTGTTACAGTACAAAGACAAGTGGAAGATTCAGACAGAGTACTTTACAGAGGGCTTTGATCCTGATGTTGACATGAGCTTAAAGACCAGACATTGCTTTTACAAAGTCAGGTTGCTAATAAAGTATTCCGCTTCAGGTTTTAGCAAGTAATCACTGGTCCAAATGCCAAGGATGCAGGGACCCTGTAGTAAATGCATGCTTTTTTTGTTTTATATATGCCAAGAAAGTCTATGGCATCCCAAATAATTATTTGCGTGCTAGTTATAAAATTTGGCACACTGACACGACATGGTCTTAGTTTTCTTTTCACCAAATTTTGGGTATGCCCCTTAATCATCTACTGCCACCAATAAGCTCAGGTATCTCAGAATTACTGCTACAATGAGTTTATAATTAGTCTATAAGATTGTTTTTAGGGTCTGACAGTCATCAAATAGCTAAAATCCTACAAATCTTCTCTTCTCCAGATGAATCATTTGGCAGACGCTTATTTAGAGCAACTCACAATTCTCTCATTTATACCACTGAGAAGTCAAGGGTTAAAGGCCTTACTCAAATGCTAAAAAAGTACCAGCTTGAAACTGATTGGATTTTTTTGGTGACTTACTGGTCACAATTTAAAATCTTGTAATCCTGGCGATACCACTTCCTACTCAAACTACAATCTAATGATCCTAAGTTGCCCCAAAACTTGTTGAGGGACTCAAAAACAGAAACTCAAAAACTCTAAAAATTCTGATCTATTCAACAGCAATGCTCTAACAAAAATGTCAAAAGGTCACAAAAGAGGAAGTGAGTCTGTACTTCAACAAAATTTTGGTCTACTGACACCCAACTCAGATTGCAGTTAAGGGTTTATATCCCTGCACTTGTTAGTCTAAAGTACTGTAATTCACTAACATTTAAATGATGAATTCAACACATGGTCCTTTGACATTTAGATTTTGTTTATCCACAAATAAAAAGAAGAATTGTATAGATTAATTTAAAGGGCATCTTGAATTTAAAACTTGAGAATGAGATGACAAATGTAAAAAAAAATAAAAAATAAAAAACCTTTAAATGCCACACCTTGAAAGATGTTTTTGACCACACCCTAAAAATCACCGATCCCACCTAAAGTAGGTGGCACTCTAATAGCGCAATGAACAGTGATTATGCTCATGAAATCATGTCCTTCCAAAAAGATTCAGTCAACCACATCATTAAAGTGTCAGTAAAGTTAGACCCCATAATTGTTAAACAGCAACATTAACACTCACCTCTCAATTCTTTAACATTAAATCGTTCTGCTCATCCACACTTTCTAGACAATAACCAAACAATGATGCAGACTGTTTGGATTTTATATTAAGATAAAAAAAAAATTAGGTCAGTACCTTCCAAGAATAGGAAAGATATTCAGTTTATACACACAAACATTATATAATGATAGCTAAACTAAAGGGTCTTTGGGCTGAGAAACTCAAATCAGGGAAATCCAGACAGAAGAAAAATTATACACGGTTTGATTTCATTCAAAAACAAAACACAATACAAAAATGCAATTATGAAAAAGTACACTTTTTTTCTTTTTTTTCTTTTTTAAAACAACACACACAGTGCCAATAATTCCGCCCCCTCCCTGTCAAGGTCATCAAAGTAATCTGTAGCTCTTACAGATGTAATCTTTTCATTAAAATAACTCACCTTACATACTGGTTTTGCCTTAAGGCATAAATCAACCATCAAGCCTACAGCTCAACTGTACAATCTGCCCACACGTACAATTGATTGAGCGCTCTAGGAAAGAAGAGTTTTGAGGACCTCAAGCGTAAACTTTTAGAGTGGGGAAAAAAAAATAATTCTGACAAACTAAAACTTCCAAAAGACCCATAACCAGTTTCCACTGGTTTACAGAAAGCGAAGACATAAGCTAAGCAATTGTGGTCCCTATGAAATAAATAACATCAACAGATTTAATAAAGACAGCTTTCAACTGAGACATAATTCTTACTATGTAAGCATATTTGGCCTTCGAATCAATCATTATTTTTAGCTCAGTCCTCACCAGTACAAAAGGTGACATTCCTAAATGATTCCAATGTTGGTACTGCCTTCATGTGCAATCACTTAAAAATAGTTTTTGAGCCTTGCCATGAATGTTTTTGCCTCATGACATTGTTTTTTTCTTTTCTTTCGGGAAACAGCAGTAAGACCGAGAATGGTGCTTTTCCTCTAAAACCTCAATTACTACAGTGCCTTTAGATGTCCAAACAGTCTTGGAAATAAGTCATGGATCAATTGTTCTTCCTTTCACACTAAATGTACTACTGTTAGATTAATTGAGCAAAAATCTAACACTTTCACCACCTTAAAACACCAATGACATGACTGTGCCCAAGTGCTTGCACAAGTTTTATATCATTTGCTCTCTCTCTCGCTCACACACACACACACACACACACACTTACTTGAAATTCGTACTCAATAAATAGACAATGGTGTAAGGCAGTGTTGAGACATGCATTCTTCACAAAGAACAGAACCAAACATCATTCATACATTGTAACAATATGCACACTTTTTTGTCTTTTTTTTTTGTCTTTTTGGCGCATGAACTTGTTATTCCCTTTTTTTTGGCAATGTTGGACTTTTCAAGGCTTTTCAGGTGAAGTCCTGGTGGACAGGAAGAATCTCGCATCCATCTCTGAGGCACACTGAGAGAAGAAAGGAGCTCCAGGACCTCTCAGCGAAGCTGATTCCATAACATTGCCACAATTGATTTGAGACAAAATCAGGAGGACAATCAGGAGGTCTGGCGTTCCTGCTCATGGCAGCCAGCTGCACACGTCTTTAAGATGTTCCTGAAGTTTCTAGGTAGCTCTGCAGCTTTCGAACTGTGGTTTTGTCCAAGGAGCAAAGGTCAAAGTCAAAGGTTGTGTTTGTGATGTGAAAATGCCCAGTTTCTTCGATGAGGTTGACAATCTGTAGGTGAAAAAAGAAGACAAAGGATGAGCAATGCACCCATACACATGATATTAATCAGCACTGTAATATTCTTCTAAATACATAACACGATTTTATATTTGCAAACGCCACATGGTGCCGCGTATCTGCATGTTAGGGGGGAGCCTGTCATACACGACAACTTATTGGTACCAGTCGACTCGCTTTAGTTTGGGGAGATCACGCTAGTAAATTAAGGGCATAGGAGGTGGGGGGAGGGAAAGGGTTTTCTGTACAAATGAAACTATTCAGTAATGGGACCCAAACCTGATCTCTTTATACTACAAAGCCAGATCCCCATATGGAAAGAATTTATTGTCTCTATGCTGAACCGGGGCCAGGAACAGAGAGGGTTCTGTTATGACAACAGTAAAGATAGAAGTCAGCTGCTTGTGTGACCAAATTGCTGTCTGAATGGAGGACTGGGGTTGTTTCATTGCTAATGGTTTTATTTGACAGGTCTGTGACTTTCAGATTTCAGGCAATAACGAGTCATTTATGCATCAGATAAGTCAGATCAATTCCAGGGTTTTGCTTTATTTTGACTATTAATCACCAAAATTGTCAAATTAATGTCCAATAAGCAACGATTTTCATAATCTGCACACAATAAGCCTATTCGTTGTTTTTCCTCCAAAATGTTTGTTTTTAATTGCAAACCAAAAGACAGTAGACAAACACAATGCACAATCTGCCAAGTTTAGGGGATAGAAGAGACTGGAGAATAAGATGATTTTAAGAAGAGTTTTACTTGAAATGTTTCTCATTATATATATACATACATACATATATATATATATATATATATATATATATATATATATATATATATATATATGTATATATATATATATATATATATATATATATATATATATATATATATATATATACACACACATATATATATATATATATACACATACATATATATATATATATATGTATATATATATATATATATATATATATATATATATATATATATATATATATATATATATATATATATACACACACACACACACATACATACATATATATATATATATATATATATATGCACACACACACACACACACACATTAAAGATTTCAATGAAATTCTGTTTTAGATAAAGAATAAATAACATTATATCTTGGCAGATATGATATTTTAATATTATATAATATTCTATAAATTGCTGTGGTCATTATATGTTCCACATATTTTGAGATCCATTTCAACCTTCTTGCTCTATAAGCTTTCTTCTGTCTATTTTTTTCAAGCGATTTCTCTTTTGACAGTAAACACAGTACCTGCTGTAATATATGCCTCTCTCTCAGTGCCATTAGTCTTCTATGGAGCTCCACCAGTTCATCCAAGTATGCCTAAAACATCACAGCAAATGCCATACAAATGAAAGGTACTATACATACCATTTATACACATTATCCACCTGACTCCCAACTCGCATGGGACGTCTACTAAGGCAAAAGATGCTGAATATAGATATGGTTTATTGCATTAATCACCTTGTCACAGTCAATGTTCTTGTTTTTATCCATTTTTGTCTGCTTCATTGGACTCTTTACTTCTAGAATCTATAAAACAGGATTATTACATTTGTAACACGGGCATCAAATAAAAAAAAAAAAAAAGGTACATACATGCATAGATTTGACATTCCTAAATGAGAGCTACTGCATGACAACTGGGTCCATATGAAAAGAAGTTGTAGCTCAGTTAAGATTCGAGTTACTGCTCTGATACTCGATGCTTGGACTGTATACAACTACTGCAAATAGACGACCTTTCTATGCACAGTTATTGCTATTTTTATCCTTTAGGAAAACAGAAAATGTAAACTCGCCTCCAAATCACTCGAGAGCATTACTATAAATGAATATAAAATGACCCGGTTTTTGCTAAATTGCATCTACTTATATTCTTATTTTTTATTTTTCTCTTTAATTTGTATTTATTATTTTACTTCCTTGCTATGGACCTGAACAGTGTTTATTTTCTATGTTTAAAAATACAAATATAAATTTTTTCAACAATTAATATTTTAAAATGTTTACATTTTTGGAAGATTTTATATTTAATCATTTCTTTTTTTTGTTTAACTTCTCAACATTCATGTTTCATTTTTCTATGTTACTAATACAAAATGCAATTAATTGCTAATCTCATTAATCCATATTCTATTCACAACAAAACAAAAACATCAGCTCAGGAGATATAAAATTTTAAGGACAAAAATTAGGTTATTTTGTATTTGATGGCTGTAACAGGTCTCAAAAAAGTTGGGGCAGGGTCATGTTTACCACTGCTGTGTAGTAGCAGGTCGATCGTCCGTATACATCTGGTTTTCTGTTTTCTCCAGTTGCTGGAGTTTTGGGAGAGGAATGTTGTCCTATGTGTGTTTGATACAAGATTCTTGCCACTCTTGATGTCCCCCCCGCCGTTTTTCATTTCTTGATGCAGCAAAAGTTTTCAAATGTAAAAAAAAAATCTAGGCTGAAAAAGACCTTTTCTGGATGGAAGCATCTGTTGCTCTAAAACCTGTATATATGCTTCAGCATTGATGGAACCTTTACAAATGTGAAAGCTGCCCATTCCACAGGCACTAACAGAAGTCAGAATGACCTTATTTCTACCTTAAAATGATGCCTCAGATTAAACATTTTATATGCTTCCTATGTTTTATTGTAAAATACAATATGAGATTTGCAAATCATTGCATTCTGTTTTTATTAACATTTAACATTTAACATTTAGTGTCAATTTTTCTGGAATTGGGGTTGCATGTAGACAGAATGACAACTTAAACTTCATGACATTCTCATGAAAAAATATATTTAAACACACAAATATAAATAAATATATCCAACAATAACTTGGAAAAATATGAAGCACATTCAAGAGAAAACTTTTATTATAAATCACTATTAGCTGAATTAATAGCAAATCCTAAACCAGTCATTCACAATCTAATGACGATCTGCTCTTACCTGATTATTATTGGCCTTGAGAAGAGCAGGGGCTTCATTGTGTGGGAGTGGTGAGGAAGAGGAGCTATTTTCACTGTCACTGCCATCACTCAAACTCACTCTATGACCAAACGAGAGTAATTCAGTGTATCAATGAAATGAAGTGTGCAGGATTTGGGTATTCTAGATGATTCCATTGGATTTACATTATATTAGACAGACTAACCAAAAAGCTTAAAAATCAAAACTCTGTAAAAAAAAAAAAAATTGGTAAACAGTAATAAAGCCTTTTGCAGTTATAGTAGGTTAACTAATATAATGGAGTCCATCTACACTACCTGTAAAAAATTCTAATAAAACAGGGTTAAAGTAAATTCTTGGGCACTAATTCCACACTACATAAACAACACAAACTATAATAACTGGTAAAAACGTTCACCTGCGATGGCGATGTGTCATGTGTGTATGTAAAGGACGCTCCATGTCCGAGTCTATGTCGTTGTCCTCTTCCTCCTCCGACTCGTCTTCATTGTCATCCGAGTGCAAATCTGGAATTATTGTCTGTAATGGACCCAGCACTGAATGTGCACAAGACAAAAAAACTGAACAAACCTGGAGTTTGAAATCAAAGTGTTCTATATGGCAGCTCCAGAATGATTGGCACCTTTGATTAAGACAGATTTAAAAATGATGCTGTTACATAGTTTCACATAGTACTTTATAATCATCATCATGAAGACATGATTCAAATAGTTTTTTGTTTACACTGTGTGCTTAGAAACTCATCATCAGCAATCAATTGCCTCTATTTTGCTCATCTTAAAATAAATAAATAAATAAATAAAAAGGGTGCCAATATTTCTGGAGCTAACCGACTAGCAAAGAAAGAACGATTTTACTTATACACCCAAAAGCACACTATCAAGGTTCACAGGTTCAAATCCCATCACAACCGAGCTGCCATTACTGGGCCCTTAAGCAAGGCCCTTGACACTCCCCTGCTTAGTTGTATCTAGCTCTGGATATGGGCGTCTGCCAAATGCAATAAGTGTAAAAATAAATGTTTTTCTTGCTAAAATCTTAATATACTAGCCTAGTATATATGAAGCAGGGATCTTAATTTGTGACAGATGTTTTAAAATCCATAGCTACATCCCTGTATATTACTATATTGATGAAAAATACATAATGATTGCACTGATGCTGCAACACTAGCACCACCTAGAGACAGACCTAATTGTCTAATGTGTTTGTCAACTGCTGTTCCATGGTTTTATCAATGATTGAAAAAATGTATTTGCATCAACAAAAGAAAAAACAAGTTTATTGAAGGAATTAAAATGGTTGGAGGCCTAATAAAGGAGTCTGGGTGTATTAAGCATTACAACTATCTAAACATAAACAAATATTGACCACGATTTGTGTTTAAAATCATGCTATTGGAAAGCAAGGCGGGAAATTGAAGTTACCTTGTCGCTTGTGTGTAGGTCTATATCCTGAACTGGAACTGGAGCTAGAACTGGCTGGACTGGGCTGCTCTGACTATGGTAAAAAGTGAGAAAAGATGAGGAAATACATTCAACACATACAAGGTTCTGAGCAAAGAGGGGGGGGAGAGTTGAATTGTTGTGTAAGTGTCTTGCTAAACACAGACATGCCCATAATATTATTATTATCCATAACTGGCTTTATATCTCTCAAAGCCATCATTAATGCATGGTTTATGCACTGCTGAGAGAAATGTCACTGAGATCATAACCTAAATGATGCCTTCTGCAGTTATCGCTGACAGAATGTCACACCGCCTCACATCCTACTACAGAGCTTTAACGGTCACAAACCAGCTCTATTAGCTTCACTTTCTTCTCCAAAAGTAGAGCCTTTAATGGGCTCTGGTGGCACTTCCACAGAGTAAATCAAATACATGCACTAAACAGTTCTTAATGAAAGCCGATTTACGAGTTTCCTCAAGCAATGTATGCACCGAGCATACACGCACCTGTTTCTCTTAATTACCACTAGCACAACCGTTAATACAATTCATTAAAACTAAACTACACCTTAAACGAACCCTAACCCCAGAAACACAATTGAAACTGAAGTTTACCAGCCAAATGTCTCACATAGTCCAAAACACCCAATATTCCTATCAATGTAGGGAATACTTGGTCTCCCCAAACATATATACAAAAAATTAAAAATTTTAAAAAAGCTAACATGCTTCTACAAAGAGATAAGATTCACGCACAATCTACACATCAAAATATCCACATCAAAAATGTTTTCCTCCTCACAACCTAACTCGGTATTAACAGCCTCATTAATACAATTTGCATATAAACAAGATCTATACAAGCTCATTAATCCCTCGTTCCACATACTGCAGGACTAAATTACAGGAAGTCACACTATGCACTCATGTTACACACAACTGATTCACATCCACTCTTTACTTTGATGGTACAAATAAGCTACAGCTTAAGATGAACACAAATTCAGTTGCAGGGGCCATTAAAATAAATATATAATGATGTGTAAGATATTAAAAGTCTGTGTGTGAATGAAGCAGACTTCCCAATGTGGTCCAGATTAGGGACTCTGCGTGCTGCTAACGGGAGAAATGTGACAGTTTTACTGGACAGGCTCCCATGGCTGTGGTATTTACAACACACACACGTGCACACACACACGGTCTCAAACAGACACCTCTTTTTCAAACCCCATGTTAGTGCTCCTATTCAAATTCCCACTAACAAGATACACACACACACACACACACACACACACACACACACACACACACACACACACACACACACACACACACACCTCTTTTTGTACCACACTGCTGGTGCTCATATTCCACAATTGCCATGTAATCAGGGTCAAAAATAATAACACCGCACCAGAATTCAGCATTTCAATTGGCACATTTGTGTCCTGATTTTGAGCGATTCGCCACTGAAGGTCAGCCAGAGTTGTTTCCAGAATAGGGAGGACTTCGTGTTTTTTTAAAACCAAGCTCTCTGATGTGTTCTATTTTTCCTTTGCTGAAGCATTGAGGCGTTTGTGGAGAAATAATAAAGCAAGCTGCAGCGAACACTGAGGCAAACAAAATACATAAACAACAGTCCACAGAGCTTCTGCTATGAAACCATGCTACACCGATGGCTTAAACTTATTGTAACAAATCAACCCCACATTAAAAGAAAGACCCCCCCCCTACCAGGAGGGCCAGCCACATTTGTGGTCCAAACTCTCCACTTGGCCCGGTTTGGAGGGTTTTAAGTTTCACATTAAGTCCATCCTGCATTTCTTTGTGGCTTGTAACCCTCTGCTGAAAGGCCCCTCACAAAGCTCTGCACTCATGCTGGAGCAGGAGGAGGAGGAGGCGGAGGAGGAGGAACATGCTTGTTAAGGGGGGGGGACGCAAAAGAGGGAACACATGAAAGTTCAGCGAAATACTATTAACTTAATTCCTGCTGGAGAGCCCAAGAGGAACTCTAAAAGACGCCATTAAAGTTAATCTCAATTAATTTGTTTACATTCTTTTCTGATGAGACCCCTGTGAAACAAAATAGGGTCTCTTGTAGAAAACGCAGTACAGAATTCACTTGGCCTCTGAGCACAACTAAGAGACTAAACTGTCTAAGAGAAGCTTAACTCCTACAGCTCCACAATCCTCGGGACAAAGCCACCGGCTAAACCATAATTAAACACATGCTAATAGTGAGGAAATGATTTGAAGAATTAAAAGCAGGATCACTTCCTTCCCCCCCTTTTTCTCAGCCATGTACAGTACCAAAACTTTTTACAGGCACGACACTGAACTGTGCACAATCTTTTAATTTTTTTGTTGTGTTTTTTTTTAAGATGCCCAACACAGTCTCTATAAACTGACCTAAGCTTCTTAAAGTAATTTTTTATTAACGAAATTGTAGAAAAGCAACAATAGTGAGAAAGCTCTCAAATATTGCATAGTTCTTTGTTGTGGATTGATTCTGAAATGTATAAACACTGATTTTGGATAGGCTTGTGTGATACAATAACTGAATCATCTCTTGAGTGGCATTTACTTATGACTTTACTTATCATTTTTATTCATTTCCTGTAGCAGCACCGCAAATTAACATCAGTAGTCTACCGTAATTTCCGGACTATAAAGCGCACCCTTATATAAGCCTCACCCACTGAATTTGACAAAGATTTTTATTTTGAACATAAATAAGCCGCACCTGTCTATAAGCTGGACTAATGGACTTTACACAGGCTTTAACGAAAGACACGTTACACACGGTGTAACGGGGGAAATATGTTGCGCTTCCTTTAGGAGCATAGCTGTATTTTGGGAATAGCATGCCACTGCATTTTTCCGCTATTACTGCATGTGTGCAAGACCGAGGAATATGTCCTTATTATTTTCTTATGCTCATTTCCAAGTTTCTTTGACTAACCCTTAACGCTGTTGCCAAGAATAATAAAAAAAGCACGAGTTTTGGAAACCTGTCTGTGCTTATATGATTTCTGTTGCAACTGGAGTTAGCGAGCTCTCCCATGACCCAGACTCAACACGTTACAACGGCTTGTATCTAAACAGTAGCCGACCAAGAAAGTCATTGTTCACTGTCTTCCTCCTTCCTTTCACAACTACGGTATTTCTCTCGGGAGTTTATCTTTTGACATCGTCGTGCGTTTAAAAAAAAAAAGTTTTTTCTCCCGATGGCGTGCAGCTCAGAACACAGGTGAGGTGCGTTTTTTTCGTTTCCGTTCGGAAATTTCATTGGTCTAATGTTATGGGGTTTATAACTTGAAGTTTGTGAAACCGGGAAAAACTCAGAAGAAATGTATAAATAAGCCGCTTTATTGTTTAAGCCGCGGGGTTCAAAACGTGGGAAAAAGTAGCGGCTTGTAGTCCGAAAAATACGGTAATTTCAGTAATCATCATTTAAAAGTGTAGTCTTTTTCTACTTAAAGTAAAACAGTAGATGAGTCAATCCACACAAATCTGGAATCTGCACAGGTGTTTCAACCCTCAAACATTTCAACTTTTGGCCTCAGCACAACCACCTATTAAACCAAAGTGTCTTGTGCATTAATAGGTGAAAAAAAAAAGATATAATATTTATTTATTTATTTTCTCTGAAAATACTCAAAATTATATATATTTATATATAAAAAATAATTTAGTATTTTGAGAATAAATAAATAAATAAATATTACATAAGCCTAGTTTAGATGGTTATTCTTCCTGAGGGTACAATCAAAGGTTCCACATAAAAACCAAATGAAGTGGCTCTACTTTAACACACAAAAAAAAAAAGTCCTAAAATATTCCCACTATTCAAATAAAGATTGAAAGAGGTTTATTTAGACACTTATGGCTTTACTCACCGCTCCATAAAGCAAAGGATCTTGCTACTATTCAGAGGGATTGCACCAGTCATCTAAAAACAAACTTGTAGTAAAGCACGTCTTTGTCTGGAAGAAAAGAGTACAACGTAGAACACTGTACACTTTTAAAGGCTGAATTCCCAAAACAACAATAAACCCAAGCTTTTATCAACTCTGGTAGTGGCTCATGATTCACACTAAATCCAAAAAATGTGAATGGGCTGAGAGAGAGAGAGAGAGAGAGAGAGAGGGGGGAGGAAAAAGAAATCAATAGTGACATTACTGAGAGCAACACATGGTGCAAAATTTTGCTCAGAGCAAGCAGGGTGGTAAAGACACTTTTACCCCTTGCAGAGCTGGAGGGACCGCAAAGCAGTTCTTTGAAGTATCTTTACTATCTCTCTCTTTGTTACCCCCCTTCTTTCTTCTCTTTCCACCTCTTTGCATTTTACTGCCTGTTTGTCTGTCTAGGAGCCTCGCTGACATCAAACGCATGGTCAGAGCACCAGACTGTAAATCACTGGGCCTTTCTCGAGACCGACGGCCCCCGATCTAGACACTAATAAAAGCGCGGCCAGAGCAGCCCCACACCTCCATAACCAACACCATCAGTCAAATCTTTAAGCACAAACATCATCTGGTCAAGAACAGAAGCCAGAGCAAAGAGAAGAGCTCAAGCAGCTATGACTTACACCAAGATCCATGCCTAGCTGTCACCCACACTTGAGTAACAGCTAAGCAGTAGCTGAACTATAAAATGCTACATTACTTTTTTTTTTTTTTTTTTTTTTTACAGCTAATGAAAAAGAAACTTCCATCAAAAGCAAGCATGTCCTGTGGCCTTATGTGAGCCACCAAAATGAAGGTTCATAATGTATGCTGTATTTAAGGCAAAGCTGCAACTTGTAGTGTGAATCCCCTGCAGATAATCATAAAAAGCCAACTAAACAACCCAACTTGGAAAATTCTGGAGTCTTCTAAACCAGTGGTCCCCAACCTTTTTTTGCACCATGGACCGGTTTAATGTCAGACAATGTTTTCTCAACAAAATAAAATGATACGACCGGCATAATAACTGGTATTTTCTAAATATAATAATAAACGTGAATCCACGGTGTTGTTTTTTGTTCATTTTGCATGCTTAGGTGTTTGAATTTAGGGTAATGTATTATGTATTAGCAGCCAGAGGATCCCCTTTAAGAAGGAAGCGGATGGAGGTAAGACATATGACCAAGGGAAGCATCTTTACATGCATTAAAAGTGAGTCATAGACAGATGTGGGGGAGAGAATCTGATAATTTTTCAAAATAAAACATATCAGATAATAAATCAAACGGAAATAATGTAAGTTATGTATTCTTTCTTTGCAGCCCGGTACCAATTGACCCACGGACCGGGGGTTGGGGACCACTGTTCTAAACGACTATTTATTTCCTGTGTTACAGAGTTACATCAAATCAACATGGTTGTACTCTCATTTAAAATTAGTTGATAGAATTATTAAATAAAGTCCGTCAATATATAGACAGTACTTGTTTAAAACATTCACACTGACCTATTAAATCACTCTTTCAAAAAACATTTAGCATTAGCTAAAGTGTTACAAACAGTACTTGTTTTTGTCCACTCTACCGCACTTTCAGTTCAAACTGTTGAGTGAATATCTGAAGTTCATTAGATTAGAACAGTGCTTTCAGCCACACCAGCCTGTAACTGTTAAAGTGCGGTTAACCTAGCTTTTTATAAGCTTTACGTTACATGTGCTTTCATGAAACATCTATGCCCCCCTCATTTGCAAGGAGAACAAGGTGGGAAATTATGAAGAGCACCTTAAAAACAAATACCTACAAAAGCACCATGAATTTAACAAATGATTTCGCTCCAGCTTTTTTTTTTTTTTAGAACAAAAAAGTTGCACAGAATGTAGTCAAAGATCTAATATTTTTGTTCTGAGACACAGCTGAGCCCTTTATAGACTGCTGTTGACTCTTCAGGTACACCTTGTTTCGATTCATTTGATTTACTGCAGAACACTAGAACACTATGGGAACGTCCTATGTTGCTCATTTCTCCATAAATCACAGGCAATCATAGTGTGACCATTTATAACAGGCAAGAACCAACCTCACAGCTACTGCCCAACATCTTTCCTGTAAAGCGGTCCTTTCCCAGCCAACTCAGTAACAGTAAAGTAACAATTCTAATCCAAAATAACATAGTGGTGGTGGCTCACTTCACACCAGCTGACAACAGGCAAGCTAGAGAAACTGTGAACAAAAGGTTCAATAGCTGTCACACTGCACAGATGACCAGAACCATGCAGCTGTGCTGGGGCTTTTACGAGCATCGCCCTCAACTGTGGTGCCATAAATCTGAAATTGCTTTAAAACTGATGACTGGGCTAGTGAAGGGCTTTTGTCCCATTCACTTCCCAGCCACCAAAGAGCCCCTATATAGGAACGTCATAAACTGATTTAAGTGTACGGTTAAACTCTGTACCCCCCACCTTCCCAAAATCAACCTCTAATCACCATCCGTCTGAGGATCCGTCAGAGTAGTCAGGCCAACGACTGAGGTGCTTAACACAGAATAAATTTAAAGAGCAGGGTAAGAAACCTGTAGTGTAGCAGGGAGAAAAAAAAGTTTCTGCCACCAGGACCCAATAAATAATGTACAGCAAGTTGTTTCCTTTAAGCTCTTCAACAGTTGCTCTATTTTTCAATATAAGGAGATCTACTGTAAAGCATGTTGCAGAGATACCTAGTTTGTATGGTTTTATAGGGGGGTGACAGTCTACACTATTTGGATCATAAATAACATTCCTACAACTTTTGACCAAGAATGTGTTTAATTTATTTATTTTTATCAGTCCTAAACCATTTATAGATCTGGTCATTTAGTACTTTTTTTCTGAGGAACTGCCACCCCACATCTGTAAGACACATAGATTGAAGTTGCTACACATTTTGAATTGGAGTCAGGATTCCAGACTCACAGACACAAGAATATGTGGACAGAAACACCTGGGATTTGTTAATAGTTATAAACACAGACATGTCTTTCTTCCTTTCACTCAGTTTAAGGAGCCGGGATTAAAGAACCGTAAGCTATTCATTGCACCCTTCCTCCGTGCTCTTTAGGTGCCATAAAACCATAAATCTCATCTCACCACTTGCTTTAAAGCTAATAAACCAGGGCCTCCCTTAGAGAGCCTCTTTCTTAAACAAAGTGAGAGGATACGCCAGTTGTGTGGCAGTTCCAGTAGATCACTAATCCCATTTCCTTCAGTGGAGAAATGCAGAAATGCTAAACTATTAGTGGGACAATGCAGAGATGGAAAGAATTGCACAAAATCTGTGACCGTTGAATAAAAGTAAGGTTTGTCATAGGGAATGAAACATGGGAATGTTGATGTGTGGCCACAAATGTTATAGATCACCTATTAACCCCTGGTCCTTGCCAATTGCTTGTACACAAAAATGTATAAAAGTGGTCATTTCCATGGTAACCTATAGGCACTTAATAAACCCTGCTCTCTACCACGTTCCATTTGTGCCTCCGACATGGTTCGACTTGATGTTTGACACTTTTTTGTCCTGGTATTTAGGTGATAGAATGAACCTTTCTCTGGCTTGACAAACTGCCGAGTCACTGTCTGTCTTCACAAATCCCATTAGAAACAACCCAGGTTGTTTTGGTGTACCCACAAGGTTTAAGCTGATCATGTGTGTGTGCTTGCACGAGGGAATGTCTTTGATGGAAAGCACCAAAGTCGCTATTGGTATCTGCCAACGCTGAGGTAGAATTTAATTGTTTCAGATATCGCACAACAAAATACTGGCGAGACAAAATAGCTGCTCCTACAGCGTATAGTGATATTGCCATTTAACATTCAATACAAGCGCTACCTCATCTTATACTAATCAGCAGCACCAGAGGCAGCACAATGTTTCAGAGCGTGCATAATTAAGTACAATAAAGTGAATCTAATCAGAAGCAAGAGTTAAGGCTCATGTGTCAAACAATCCCCAAAACCTCATTTCATTCGTGCCTTGTGAACGTAGGGGAAAAAAAGGGTGAAACATCCCGTAATACACTGCCAACACTGCAAAACCTTTTTTTTTTTTTTACATTTTAATACAGCTGTCAGATGGTAGTTACTAAAAACCACTGTGCATTGTTCCTGTTCACACACAATGTTGGGAATCCCTATATCGGGATTTGTGTGCCATTGCGGCTTTAGAGCATTATCTCAAACACAGGTCTAAATGTCTTCTCTCAAAAAGAAAAATAAAGAACACTAGCAACTACAAAGACAATCTAGACAATTGTGCATTTTGTGGCAACAGTTTGAGGAAGATCAAAATATGGGTGTGATTGTCAGATGTTCTTTATAAATGTACAGTCTTAAGATTTCCTTTCACTACAGCCAAGAGGCCCAAACATGTTCCAACATGACAACGGCGCTGTACTCAAAAAGAACTCAATAAAGACATTATTTGCCAAGATCGGTGTAGAAAAATTCAAGTTACTTGCACAGAGCCCTACCCATTGAACACCTTTGGGATAAGCTGGAATGCTGACTGTGCAACCGGTCTTTTTGCCTGACAGCAATGCCCTATCTCACTAATGCTCTCATGCCTAAATGGGAAATTCCAACAGCTACATTCCAAATTCTACTGAAAAGCATTCCCTGAAAAGTGGTAGCTATTACAGCAGCAAAGAGGGTGACAAACCCTGAAATAAGACATTTTGACTATGTTTTTGCACCACATTGTGACTATATTTTGTGCTGAATCTTTATCGTTACACATATGAGGAAAGAGGCACAAATATACTACCAGGGTTAAAGAGAAAAAGAAACAAAAGTGCATCCACCATTGGGTGGAAATGTGCAAGAAAGAAGCTCCTAATACAATACCTCCATAAAGAAAAGCCAGACTGAAATGGGTGAAATGAAAACAATGGGCGATTTAAAAGGGCTTTTTCTTGGTGAAGCATGCTAGTTTAAAACAAACAAACAAACAAACAAACAAACAACAGTTTGGCCATAAAAATCTTTTAACAAAATTTTTCCACATACCGTATTTTTCGGACTATAAGCCGCTACTTTCTTCCCACGTTTTGAACCCCGCGGCTTAAACAACGAAACGGCTAATTTATGGATTTTTCCTGGGTTTTTCCCGGTTTCACAAACTTCAAGCCAAAAAACTGAACCCCATAACATTAGACCAATGAAATTTCCGAACAGAAACGAAAAAAAAAAAAAAAAAAAAAAAACACGCACCTCACCTGTGTTCTGAGCTGCACGGCTTCGGGAGAAAAACTTCCACCCGTGTTGATTTTTAAGCGCACGACGATGCCAAAAGATAAACTCCCGAGAGAAATACAGTAGTTGTGAAAGGAAGGAGGAAGACAGTGAACAATAACTTTCTTGGTAGGCTTCTGTTTAGATACAAGCCGTTGTAACGCGCTGAGTCTGGGTCATGGGATAGCTCACTAACTCCAGTTGCAAATGAAATCATATAAGCACAGACAGGTTTCCAAAACTCGTACTTTTTAATTTTTCTTGGCAACAGCGTAACGGGTTAGTCAAAGAAACTTAGAAATGAGCATCAGAAAATAATGAGCACATAATCCTCAGTCTCCACGCGCACACACACGCAGTAATACCGGCAGAATGCAGTGACGTGCTGGTCCCAAAATGCCGCTCTGCTCTTAAAGAAGCCACAACATATTTCACCCGTTACACCGTGTAACAGACACTCTCTTTCGGTAAAGCCTGTGTAAAGTTCATTAGTTTCAGTGTAGAAACTATACACAAGGTGCGGCTTATTTATGCTAAAAATTAAAATATTTGTAAAATTCAATGGGCTTATACAAGGGTGCGCTTTATAGTCCGGAAATTATGGTAATTTGCAAATGCAAATTAATGGCATCACCCGGAAAAATCTTTATCTAGAAATGCTGAATCAACACTTATTTTAAACATAAATAAGCCGCACCTGTCTATAAGCCTATAAGTCTACACTGAAACTAATGAACTTTACACAGGCTTTAATGAAAGACAGTGTCTGTTACAAGGCTTGTATCTAAACAGTAGCCTACCAAGAAAGTCATTGTTTACTGTCTTCCTCCTTCCTTTCACAACTATTTCTCTCGAGAATTTTTCTTTTGGTTTTGTCGTGCGTTTAAAAAAAAAAAAAAAAAAAAAAATCACCATCGGTGAAGCTTTTCTCCCGATGCCGTGCAGCTCAGAACACAGGTGAAGTGCGTTTTTCAGGTGAACCCGTTCGCCAATTTCATTGGTCTAATGTTATGGGGCTCAGTTTTTTGGCTTGAAGTTTGTGAAATCGGGAAAAACCCAGGAAAAATCCATAAATTAGCCACTTCATTGTTTAAGCCGCGGGGTTCAAAGCACGGGAAAAAAGCAGCGGCTTATAGTCCAAAAAATACGGTAAATAAAAGTACTGGAATCCTACAGACAATTTGAAATGCATGCCTAAACAAGGTGCATTGCAAACTTCATTAAGATACAGTTTTGTCAGAAAAGACAGAGAAAAAAGTTCAGCAATGTACTTCGAGAAGTTTGTAAACAGCTACCCCGAGTGTTTGATTCAAAGCAATAGCAACAAATACAGTAAGTTTAATATAAACATGTTAACAATGAAATACTAAGTTGAATGTAAACATGCACCCCACCAAAAACTTGATAGTAAAGAAAATCATAAACAATTGGGTCACTTAGCTATTATTTTGTAATGACCTTTCATTAAAATGGATACACTACTGACAACAGGAAATGTTCAGTAACAAAAAATGTGTGAAGTTTGAATAGCTTGTATGTAAACATATGGCCCCAACTATACCAACGTCACTTTTTTCCCCATGGAGCAACATAAATACATTATATGTATTGTCATGGAAGGGCAGAATGTTAACACCATAATTAGGTTTCCATAGAAATGTCAAGTGATGCAATGCATCCCCTGTACAAAACACAAGGTTAGAACACAAGAGTTCATCTGCATCATCCACTGTGTTTCAGTGCAATCGTATTTTACTAGCTATGCTCAGCCAGGTGCTTTAAAACAGGAGAAACAAGGCTCTAACCGAATGAGCTCACATTTCAATCTTGGTACATTACAAAACCGACATGCAGTCTTGACAGCAACGGGTAACCAAACACTGTGAAGACTGGCACGTTTATATATTACAAGATCAACCGTCATCTAAAAGAGAGTGTCAAATGAAAACATTATTACTATAATTCTTTTCGCATAATTTAACGTGCTCTTACCCAAATTCATGCTGCAATTCTAAGGTTTTCTTTTGACCCACCCTCATAAAAACACACCATGTCCAGCGACAAGGACACATGCAATGACCTGAGAGAAGCAAATGCTGCTTGTCAAAGCATAGCCACAGAAAGATCAGAATAAGCAAATCAGATCAGAATAGCTTAATATAGCCATAGTGATTCTTACAAAACTTCTAATTTAGATATTAACACAACCATGACAAATTATAGCTTAAACCTACATTTATATTGCAACAAACTGCTTCCCTGAACCCCACCCAGAAAGAAAGGGCCTCAGCACATGAACACCCAGTGATTTTATCAGCTCTCCACACTGACCAGAACTGTGTTTCAGGAATTCTCCCATTGCCCGTCATGACCTGTTCGTTTGATGAGTGCACAGATACTGCATGGTACAGGACACTCAAGAGACCAAGTATCTGAACCTTGTAGTGCTGCTCCACACACACACACACACACACACACACATACAGTTTTCTGAACTTTGCCCTAATTCTAAAAAAATCAGTTATTAACAATTCACCAGATATGCTGAATAGACAATGCTGTGGGCTAACAAGATGACAACTGATTACAACAGAGTTATAAACATAGCAAATGCCAGTTAAAAAGTAGCAGAAGCACCACAGGGCACTTACATCGTATTTAGCTGAAATATTGTCATCCATATCAGAGTCATTTGGGTCCACCACATCCTGAAAAGGAGGCAACGCGGACACCTTCCTTCTCTCAGACAGCTCATTATCCCTTAACTTGGCATGCCGGACCTGTGTCTTGTCCTTTAGAGCCTTTTTATCCAAGTGGTGATGCTGGACCAAGCTGGAACTGGACTGGAGCTTCTGCAAAGGCTCAGAAAAACTCCCTTTCCGTTTTTTGGTAATATGGGCTTCATCGTCCATTGAGGGCCTTCGTTTATTTTGGCCCAAACTCGAGAAGCTAACCTCAGGTGCCCGATGTTCCTTAGATATGGCCTTGGGCTCTTTGAAACCCATCTTAGGGATAGGCTGCTCATCTCGCAGCGGCTGGTTCTCTTTGGGTTTCTTCAAGGAGTCTTTGGAGACTTTGCCCGAGTCCCTGCTGAAGTCTCTGAAGGCACTTTTGGACTCTTTTGAGTCTTTGGAAGGCTTGTCCTTGTGTTCCTTGGATGGCTTATGGAGCTTGAGCGAGCTGCTGCTGATGCTGTTGGTGGTGGTGGTGATTGTGAGCGCACTACCACTTTTGGACCCATCCTGGAGACAAAAGAAGTACAAAATACTAAGGAAAGAACAGCACCAAACAAATGGAAAAATCAAAACTAATTAAACTACAGAAAAAAAGTTGCAGGCTGTGAGTGTGTCTGGAAAATATTCTTTCCACATACAGAGAATGCTTATTCATCAGAACTCAAAAACTGATTGCAAACTCTGAATTTACATATTTAGTCTACAGAAGCTCCAGGAAAGATGGGAAGTTAAACCCCCAAGTATTTACCTGGACATGAAGGCTTTAAGGCACTTCCTCACCTAATGACTGGGTTGTTCTGTCCCAAGGTCAGGCCTGGTAGCCCCTGTCAATATTTCACTCATGTAGTAAAGCCATTAGGCAGTCTAGACATAGGAGGGTGTTATGACCTGTCTGAACTCCCTCTAAAGCTTTTTATTTTCCCTATCTGTTGTTGACCTTTGGACTGCCGAACACAAAGAGCCATCTTCACGGTGAGCCAACGAATACAATTCTACCTGACAGAAAGCTTCAAGTGTTCATTTATATAGGTTTTACAAGACTGGAGGCACACGGAATAGCAGACACCTTATTAAACAAACAACCCCAGTCTTTTATTATATAAGCAAATCTACTGTACGTGGAGCCAGCAGATCTAACTTAAAAAAGTGTGTTCAAATGGTAAATATAATCGTAATCTAAATAGCATAGCAAAAATGCTGCAGAATGAAAAAAAATGGAGGAACGAGGAAAAAACAGCGAGGGGCGAGGAGAAGATTCAGGCCAAAGAAAATGCCAAAGTTTTGGATCATTTCAAACTAAAACAAAGAAAACGCCGTACAGTGTGGTTACCTTTTGAAATAGATTTTTATATTTTTTATTTATATACAGTGCGTTTAAAAAGTCCCTCCCTCAGTGGCTGTGTAGAGCAGGTAGTGAAACATGTTATTGAAGCTGGCGATTTAGTTCGTGGAATATTTAATAAATAAATACATGAGTGTAATGAGTTTCATTAACGAATTAGTTTTCCATCACTTTCTCTATGCGCCCATTGTGGAGGAACTTTTTGTATGCAGCTGCATTTGTATTTTGAGGTTATATTGCTATTAAATCCATTAAATGCGTTCAAATGCATTTCACCGATATTCTTGTATGCAATTTTAGCAATGACAATATACATTTTTGTGAAAAGAAAAACAAATGACGTTCATTTATTTTCTCTCTCTTATTTAGTATTGATCTTTGATAAAGAAAAAGTACTACTCGATGGAATAATCATTAAAATACCCAATTACTTAATATATATATTTATACAGTCAGACCCCGACCTACCACCACTCGACTTATACGAGGGTCACCTTTGACTGAAAAAAATATATATATACAGTACAGACCAAAAGTTTGGACACACCTTCTCATTCAAAGAGTTTTCTTTATTTTCATGACTATGAAAATTGTAGAGTCACACTGAAGGCATCAAGGGCTATTTGACCAAGAAGGAGAGTGATGGGGTGCTGCGCCAGATGACCTGGCCTCCACAGTCACCGGACCTGAACCCAATCGAGATGGTTTAGGGGTGAGCTGGAACGCAGAGTGAAGGCAAAAGGGCCAACAAGTGCCAAGCATCTCTCGGGGAACTCCTTCAAGACTGTTGGAAGACCATTTCAGGTGACTACCTCTTGATGCTCATCAAGAGAATGCCAAAAGTGTGCAAAGCAGTAAACAAAGCAAAAGGTGGCTACTTTGAAGAACCTAGAATATGACATTTTTCAGTTGTTTCACACTTTTTTGTTATGTATATAATTCCATGTATAATTCCAAGTGTTAATTCATAGTTTTGATGCCTTCAGTGTGAATCTACAATTTTCATAGTCATGAAAATAAAGAAAACTCTTTGAATGAGTGTGTCCAAACTTTTGGTCTGTACTGTATAATAATAATATAATTATATTATACGCATCATTGAGTAGTCACTCTTCTCGACTTACGACCTGATGGACTTACGGCATGTTTTTTGGTCCCTATCTATGTCGTAAGTTGGGGTCTACCTGTGTGTTATATATTATATAGTCAAATCTTAACTGCATGATCAAAGTCTAACAACATTGCAGTCATTTAAACCTCCATGACCACAACACCGATTTAGCCAAGAAACACTGAGAAGCCACAAGTATATCGACTGCTTTTTGCCTGTTTGCTAAAGAGGCTGATGCAGTGGTGCAGCAGCCAGGCTACCAGTGACCCTTGATCTCTCAGTGATCCATCACGTGCGTGGGCCTGTTTAGATTGGGAACCATTTCCATGTGCGGTAGGGTCTCCCTTAACCTCCGCCTGCGTGCAATGCTTCGAGCTGAATCGCAGTAAGTGATACGACACTGGAGACTAAAAATAAAACCTAACTGAAGAAATATGTAGGTGCACAGTCCTGCAGGATTTACTAGCCTAATGGATAATGTGCTTCACTCAATACGTGAAGAAAAAAAAAAAAAAACTGACTGTGCAACACTGCTGGAAACGAATAACTGAAGTGGAGCTTTACATGAAAAAGGCCTGTACAGTTTCTTAAATGGTTCTTTCAGACAGATTGAAGAAAAAAAAAAAAGAGAGAAAAACTGAAAATGTCTGAGGTCTTTTAAGTATTTCACAGTTAATTCAAAACCCCTACTGGAACAGGACACCCTGCTGCTGAGTTTACGTCATCATAATGTAAGCACTTGCCTCTTTCCCAGCCAAGAAATACCTGACCCAAGCCAATGTTTAACGTCTCGCAAAATTTCAGTTAAATGCACTGAACATATTTAAACTTGCCAAATATAAAACATTAAGAAAAGCTTGTTGAAGACCTGGGAAATTCCTTTGGTGGCAAACCAGATTTCTTTTTTTTTTTTGTGTGAGTTACAGGTTTGGTTTGTGAGCTATGAGGGGCTAAGCCTGGATATTTATACTAACCTTTGCTCCTGGAAAGGACTTGCTCTTTTTTCCATCAGAGAAGTTTAGTGTCAGTGAGCTACTGGGTAACGTGGGCAGCTTTAGGTGCTGACCAAACAAAGACGTAGAGCCTTCCTGCATGACCATCACCTGAGTAGAACAAGAATGCCATCCACGTTACAGAATTCTTCGACCAATAACACAACGCTAAAAAAAAACATGCTTTTATGGTTTTGGATGAAATTGGAACATGGTGTTTTTTTATTATGCAAAAATTTCCAAATGAAGTGATTATTAGTTTCACTGAATTAAAAACAATTAGATCCTTACTTTAGAGTCTTCCGAGCTTCTTTTGTGAGGATCCCGTTGCTATCAAAACAGAACACAAACAATTAGATCGCAAGTAAAAAAAAAAAAAATAAATAAAAAAAAAAAATAGTGTCTTTTGTTGAGGTTGTTTGGTATGATGGAAAAAAGAATCTCTGCAAGAAAAAAAAACCATCAGGTAAACTGAAGATGCCCATTCAGTCCCTGCAGTTTTCAATGGATATTGGACATCCTAACATATCCTACGTCAATCAACAGCTCTGATTCAAGCCACGTTCACCCCATCACATTCACAGCAGTGAAAAAATACAAACTTCACAAGTGCATACCTGTGTAATCATTTCTTTAGATGATGACATTACTGGAGGAATGCTTGATGTGATGAGTTTTTACATGACAAAAAAATGTTTTGGGGCCAAAAACTATCTTGTGTGTCCTGCAGTGATGGATGGCTCAGGTTGAAACTGGCCCACTTTAATTCATCCAGCAAAAGTTACTTATCTTGGCTGATGAAAACTGCAATTCCATTAAGACTAACTCACAGACACTGCGCTTCATTGTGTAGCTTTACAGAGGCAAACAGTTTAATGGAAGAGCACTACACACTCACCTTGCTTGTGCTCAGGTGTGTGGGTGTGTGTGTGTATATATATATTATATATATATATTAATTATATATATTTTACACACACACACACACACAGCTCTCCCTGAAGACACCACCCACATAAACACAGACAAACCGTAAAGCTGGGACAGAGCCCTGATTCGGAAACCTTGCAATGATAAATAGCTGTTCTGTGATATCACCCACATCACCCATATGTGCTGCTGATACCAAACTTAATCTAGAGAGTAAATGCTCATTCTACCCATGAGATGTAAACTCCAATTATTTAAAACAGATAATTTTTTCGAATGATATGGAAGGATTTACTTGCAGCATGTACCTGGATACAAATGTCAAAACTCATATTCAGTGATGCATCAATTAAAACCTAAATTCTGCTTAATAATTAAAAAACCTCCCAAGTTCATTCAAGTAAAAATAATCCAACACAATACTGTAGAGGATTAGATCAAATATAAGTTTATAACTTCATTGTTTTAAGTCACTGAACAACCAGCATAAGATGTGTATTCTGAGCCTTTCTTCTTATCTCGAGTTCTAATCAGCAAGCAGTTTTAGTTTTCATTCCATGAAATCCAGCGACGGGAACAATGCAAACAAATATGCTAAGCGAGCGTGTACATTACCCCTCCGGCCTTTAGCAGCTTCCTGCGGAACTCCTCTGTCGGGTTGTTGAAGGTGAGTTTCTCACAGCGCAGGTGATTGACAGGGGGATGACCCTCCAAGTGCAGGAAAAGATCGTAGTCGAAGCGCACCTTTTTCGGCTCCTCCTGGTGAACAGTAAAGTGTGCGCTCTAATTTAGCACGGTTGTACAGACACAAGCGAACTTTAAAGAAAGGGGATTTTAAAACATACTTTATTTCGGAAGTACACTTCAATAGGCAGGATGAAGCCAGCGTATCCGGACTCTTCAACTTTATACGGCGGATCCTTGCACACTGAAAAAAAAAAAAAAAAGAATAAATAAATAAATAAATAAATAAAATAAAATAAAAAAAGGAGGGGGGGGGGATAAGCATTATATTTTTTTAGGATCATAATTTTGTGTCATGTCTCCTTTGACAACAAGTTCAATGCATGTATTAGGTTTAGACGTCATTAGTTCAGACTGACAAAACGACAATTTGCAATTACTGTAGCTCCTTGTATTGATTGTTTCTGGCAACGCTTTCCATTATTAGTTTGCTTGCTAGGCTGATTCAGAGCAAAGATTTATACTTCTGGCAAGTTTTGCATTTGGCCTAAACCATGATGACAGTTCATAAATTTAGAGGACCAGAATAAACAATAAAACCTTTGCTAAGGGGCATGTGGGAAGAAACAGAGATGGAGACTCAATCAGAAAGTCTTTCAAAGCTCATTGGAAACTTTAAGCAAATGAATGAAATCAGAATTAAAAAGTGTTTTTGGTGCACCTAAATGATGGGTTTTACAGAAATATTTGACAGAGAGGACGAATACACTACAGTTTAAATGGTCTGAATAGTGTACATGCCCTGGTTACATGAGAAATATTGCAGGCTATGATTTAATAATCCTCTTCACTTAAAATCCATTTTAAAGCAGAGCGAAGCAGCGTGATAAACCACCCAACACTAGTACAGTGCTTTTCCTAAGAACTTTTTGTGAATGGCCTATACATAGAAAAAATGTATGACAATAAATCAATATCTCAGTTCTAGTACAGCATCCGTGCACTCCATCATAGTCCAGTCAACCCGGGAGCCAAAAAAAACCTGTGTATTATTTATTTGCCTTGACATGAGGTTATTAAAATGAAAATTTCTGCCCCATCCGAGTATGGACTGTAACTGTATAGAGATTTAATAGGAAGAAACCTAAAACTCTAATTTCACGGCACTTTTGACCTGTATGGAGTCAAATCTGTTTGTGTTTTCATTTTAAAATGTATTACTCGGTCCGAAAGGGTTTGGCAAGTCCTAAATAATATTGAAATGGGAGACTATATTCCTGGATTACATTCTGCCTTGCTTCTATGTGGGTTTAGATTTTCTTAAAAAAATTGAAAGTGACAAAAATAAATAAATAAATAAATAAATAAATAAATAAAAGCAGGGAGAATTCTACATCTGACTTGCTGCATTATACACATGTCCATGTTTGCGCGCACACGCACAGACAACAGCATGTTAGTCCCAATTATGTATTTGAGAAGACAGACCCATGGGACACTTGTTTGTCTTGCTCTTAATGTCCCACAGGGACTGACAACGGTACCAGCAATTAGTCATCATGCTCTGTGCGCTCTGCGAGTCAAAGACATCTGGAGATAAATGATCTTCAAACAGAAACTGTCTTTTTAAAAGTATACCAATTTTCCCCTGATGACAACCAGTACAAAAGACTGATTCTTTAGTAAGAACACACCTCTTCATATGCACGTTTCCAGTGTGTCAAAACGATCATGCGTGACACTGTTTATTTCTTCTATTGTCCAGCAACATGTCACGGCACATAACGCAATTATGTCAAATGTGGCCAATAAAATATTAATTTAATTTGAATGTATTAACGAAAACACGAATTGGCACTCGGTTTAAGGCAACTGTAATCCATGTTAAGATTATTACCACACAAAATGGGGAAGATTTCGAATGGTTAAGTATCTACACCCCCTGAAGCAACTGCCTGAGCCTGTACCACAGAAATACTCATTCTCAAATTACACTGCAACCAAGACTCGAACTAAACAAGACGAGACATGACTCTCCAGACCAGACAGCTCATGACCCCAATCCTGAGGTCATGGCGCCCCAACACTGCACTGCTGCACAAATATTATGGGTTGCAATTAATTGCATGACTGGGTCACGTTCAATTATAAGCTGCTAAATGAGCCTATTCACTATGTGTTTATTTTCTCAGTTAAAGCCAGCAATGTGTATAGATGAGCCACGGTAGTGAAATTATTTAAATCAACTTTTTTTCAGATTTATCTTTAATGTTTACAGGTTGAGCTCACAAATCTGCGTTTTTACTCTATGAAGTGATTGCTAGTTTATTCCTTTTGTCTTTAGATCAAAATCTGGGAAAAAATAATCTTATCAATTTTATTTCATAAAAATGTCTAGTTATATAATAAAGCATTTATGCTTTCACGTTTATATTTCCATTTTGATATTTGTATTATTTAAGCTTTGTTCTGACTTTTTTTCTTTCATCATGTTATTTATAAAAACCAGCACCCCCTAATAACCTTGACAAAAAAAAAACAAAAAAACAATATGGTCCATACACGTCAAATATAAAGTGTCAAATATATGAGATGTAAAAAAGGAAACGGACTTAGGACTCAAACATCTACATTTAAAAATGATAAGATTATTATTGTGGCTGGGGAACTTCTTAAGTTGAAAAGGTCACTTTACATTTGGAAGTGGGAGTCTGGACAAGCAAAGTGTACAATACACTCATTGACCTGGAACAGGAAATTGGCCAGCAACTACACTGAGCTAGAGTGGAGGGTGCTTTGCTGTTTTTTTTTTCCTTCCCTTAATGGAAAGAGCCAAAAAGAACCCCTGCCTTCTCTTACGCTCTCTCGAACACACACACATACACACAGAGCCAGGATGCCAATCACAGCACAATGCCAGTCAGAAAGCATTTGCCACTTCTTCAAGACCGGGTCATAATGAGGCAAAGCCGGAAAATCCTGAGACACAATCGCAAGAGGGGGAAAAAAAAAAAAAAAAAAAAAAAAAAGAAGACCTGATCCAGTTGACATTTAGATCATTGCACGACTAAACTGTTAAACTACACTATTAGATTCTATCAGTGTTTCTGTCCTCAGTGAAGAGCGTTTAATATACACAAAAAACCCAACACTGATTCAGATTTCACTTCTTTCTAAATGGCCAGGCACAATAACAATGCAGTCTTTGGGATGTGAATAAACTCTCCATTTAGAGTCTGATTACCATCTTATAGCTGTAGCAAAGACGCCACAATTAGATATATGTCAGTAACACACACACACACACACTGTGTAAACAATCATTCAATACAGTGGACCACCTACATTCAGGTCAACTAGAGCTGAAATCTATTACCCACATGACCATAAACCTATTTTAATACAGAGAACAAGGCATTCTTTGAAAAATAACCCAGCTTAAGAAAAAGTACACCTCTCTCATCTTAAGAATTAGTAAATTATGAATTCTTAAATGAGCAACTCGATTAGCCGTTATGGAAGGTAAATCATTGTTATGAACAATATAAATGCTGAACAACAGTGCTTAGGGTAGGTATAAGGAGGAATAAGGACTCAACTTATACCCATCATTATCACATTCTTATGTCACCTGATGTTTCTGTTAGGAATTTCCCGTACTTCCTTACTCTCCAAGCTAGCAATTTTCATGCTAGCAAAGGAAGGACTTCCCCTGCGAGGCACACTTTACAAAACAAAATCTTTCAAAAGGATTAAACCGGAAATATTTTTTATTTTCTCTCACTGAACCACATTATTCTAAGTAAAACCATGTCTAGGTATAAGTACTGTGACTAAACATAGCCAACTTGCTAATTCTTAGCTAGTTAGCTGTAAATGTATCTATGTGAAATCCGAGTCTAATGAAATTTGTTACGTCGTGTACTGTCCATTTAAACATGACCATTTCTTTTAGGTTCAATTAATTTGAATGTTTTTATTAATCTCTGTGGAGATGTGGTGCATGGAGATTTGCATGTTAATTTACATAGGCATGTGGTGGTTGACCAATAACAAACATACAGCCTGTTCATATTTAAATACCATATTCTGTTAAATAGGTTTTTTCCCAAATTATCTATATGATCTATAAGAAACTTAGTTGCATGTTTGAATTAAAAAATTGGTACATAAAAGCAAAGGCTTGTGAACTTGGTGAACTGTATGGTGGAAGTTAGAGGACTTGAAAAGCCTAACTAGCTGAGGTGGCCTAGTCTCAAACATAGTGCTGGTGCATGGCTAGAATATAAAGAGTCCTTGAGCTAGGATGACCTGAAATAATAAATCATTAGTGAAATCAGAAAAAAAAAAAAAAAAAATCCATAATTGGTACCAGGTTTAAGCCGTAAAAGATGTCTGACAAACATCGGGGAGGATCCCACCTCCTTTCCCTGCTGTAATGGCTGGCGTTCCCATGGTCTCATTTTTACATTTCACACAAAGGCACAAATTCAAATACGCTGAATTATTCAGAAGCAATTTTCTAAATTAAAAATAAATAAAAAACAAACAGTTTTGGGTTTGTGGAATATTTAAAATCCTGTCACATGTACAGAAGCGGCAAGGCTCCTTTTTCAACATAGTAGGCAGTTACAGGGCTACCAGTTAGGATATTAAGGCAACACACGAAGATGTACTGCCTGTTTGGAGACAAATCCTCACAAACTAATGCCGTTGTGCTGCTACTCATACTCTCTCAAGACTTCGGCTCGTTCTGTTGACGCTGCAACATCAGGTGCATCTCATGAAACTTTAATGTGGATAGAAAATCTGAGGCCATGTTTACACCGACGTGGATTTAATAACTCCTCTTTATTTTTAGACCCAAACAAAGACGTATTAAAATTTTTTTGTGATTTCTCCAATTTGTCATTTGACACATTTTATTCCTGTCAGTGCTGATTTAATCACAGCTGAACAAAGCTATGTACAATACAGCAGCGTTGTATTCCCGGCAGTATGACCAACTTTTTTGCCCTCAGTGCTTAGACCAACTGCATAAAGAGCCTTTGTTCTACTTAACTTGCCCATTTTCGCTGGCAAACATCACACCAAACCACCTAAAAGTCTTTGTTTGAACAAATATCAAGATACATTTATATAATATTGTTCACAATATACACGTCTGCTTACAAAGCCAACAAAACAGTAGTGTTGGAAATAACAAAATGTGATGATAAAGCTTTTTTTTTTTTTTAGACATAAAATATTCCTACTGAAACAAAGGAAAAATTCAAGGGTTGAGCCAAGAAACTGAAACACCTGGTTTAAGACCAGAATAATTTATCAGTATGTCTTTTAGTATATCTTTTGAACTCTGATAGGTCTTCCATTATGTTGTGTTGATTGAAATCTTTTATGCACAGCGGTGCTCTTGCTCTACTAATTCAACCTTCATACCTCTTACTTATGGAATGTGTAATCAGCGAAGACTGGCGACCAGGCCGTGCACTTACTGGCATGAAACCTCAAACACTATAAGAGCCAGTGCTTCACCTTTATTGTCCAACCACTGTACATTCCATGCAATTTGTGTCTGCATCAACATTAATGGTTTGGTGGAAAATGCTTATTACAAAAACCATACAGTTGAAAGATATTAGTATTATATCATAGCCCAGCTCCGAATGTGAATGTTCATCACAGGTATTTTATTATGGACATCTACTCTTAAAACCCATTACAAAAAAACCCCCAAAAAACAGTATTTACAAATGTACCCATATGAACATATGTCCTTCAGACAAAAGTAGCTTGGCAGCTTTTCTCACACAAAAAAAAAAACAAACAAAAAAAAAAAACATCCAGACACTTATCTGTGCAAATACTTTTCAGGTTGTTATTTTTTTTGTCAGATAATCACACTATATTTGTTCCAGTAGACTACAAAGAACAAGAAGCACTGCTCTGCATTCTAAGCAAGAAGTTTACACGGACTGCTTTAAGATGCAAGGCGGATAATAAACGCTCTGAAAAAGTGGTTACCAGTCATGGACAATTGGATGGGAATGTGCCTCTGTTTGGTTAGATCGGGATAGGATCGGGTTTACATGGCAAGTCCATCCATGTAGGCAATTGTGCAATTGTTTGAGCATGAGTAGCTAAAAATGGCAATATAATTCTGTCAATCGTTTTTGACGTCATTAGCTCTACAAGAACTAGAGCCACCTTCCATCACTCTGTGAACTACAGAGGCCATTAAGAGTATAATCTTAATAATGCAAGCAGCTGACCATATTGTCTTTGCTAAATGACAATGACTAGATACACACATTTCTCTTATTATATAACATCTATAGCCAGTTCATTGGGTTGATTAAATTGATTATTTGGCATCAAACGTTTTACATAAGAGGTTTGTTATGGGATTCTATATAAAAGCACTTTCATGTTTAGATTTAGTATAGACAATTAAACAGCAATAGGCCCTCTTCTTATGCACATTTACTCAAATGCAAGTCATTATTGGTCAATCCAAGAACAAGTACGGTGGAACCTCGATATTCATGACCTCGATAGTTCGTGAATTTTCATTAGGAACCGGACTAAGAGTAACTCGAGAAAAATCTGATTACGCGAGAGGCTCGGAATCAGATTCTCGGAAGAGGCTCGGAAGTTCGGAGAAACATTTTCAAACAGAGTTTGTACTAATAAATTTATGTTTAAAATACTATTTTATTATTCAATTAAAGTAGTAAATAAAACCTTTGACAAGTAATGTACATGTACAATTCCCCTTGAAAAAGGAACCATCAAAAGAAAACAGTCGAAACCTCGCCATTTTTTTGCTACTCGTGAGGGGTCATAGAACGTAACCCTATGTATCGAGGTTGCACTGTATTTCGCTGGGACAGATCTAGAAATTTCTCATACGTTTTTCATACAATATTTGTGTTAAACCCCTATTTATTAATTATTTTCTATTTTTAGATATGTAGCATCACCACTTATGCAGCTTTAAGAATAGCTTGAGAAACGTCACGCTTTTAAAGAAAATCAGATCATAATGCGAGAGAATTTTCGTAATTACTTTAAATGCATCAAAAGTACTTTAGTCATTTTCTGTACCTTTATTATTTCAACAATATGTGCACTCAATATTATTTGTTGCAATATATTATAGTGGAAATTGTATAGCTACTATAGACGGATGTGTGCAAAATCCCGAAATAAAAAATTGAATTCAGGGGAATAAAAAGGTTTGCTGGTTTCAAATGTGTTCACAGTCTGATTACATGTGAGCAAACTAACTGAACTATAAAATGTGTGTGTGGCAGTATTGGATTAATGCCAATTGGTTGCAACGCTCCACAGTCCTGTTTGACGTAGACCTGAAACACGGCATGTGGCTGCTCCTTGAGGGAAGGTTAAGCTGCAATTCTCAAAGGGGTCTCTCTTCTCATAAAGAGTTGACACCATGGAACCAGGCATATGGGAGCACCAGGTCTGCTCACAGTGGTGTAACCAGATACCTCATACAGGGGGAAACCATGGTAGCTGAAATGAGGCACCTTTTCATCAGGGACACTGTTACCTTTGGTCATGAGGGGTATATGCATCTGTTTCCTAGAGAACAGCCAGCACTCGAGAACATTACACTCTCTTGTTTTTAAAAATAAAAAATGCTAATGTCAGCGCTAGTGTAAATGAGCACCCCAATCTCTGAATACTACAGTGTACATAATTTTCCCCATCAGCTTTATAACATTTGCTAGGCATTTCCAACTGCGATATTAAAACCGGAGAAGACTTCTGCTCCCAGAGGCACTTCCTCATAAGCCAGCCTAATGTGAGAATGCAGATTTGAAGAGCCTATGGCTTCAGCATTAGTTTTTAAATCCAGCTCAGCCGCACCAAGGCACCGCGGGTCGAAAGAAATAACCGTGGGTTAAAATTTAACAGAATAAATAAACAGAACATTTTGAGGCTCGTCTCAATACAGCTCTATGGGTCGAAGTTGCAGCAAGGTGTACTAATAAAATTAAGCTGGAAAGCCATTTGTCTCATATTGTAGGGTTGTGAGACTAGGCAGCATGGTCTAACAACTCGTCTGGAGTGGGTTTAAGAAAACAGTCACGTGTCAAACTTCACCAATATGGAGCACTACCTCTGGAAAACTAGAAACTGCTCTAGCTAACAAATTGTCGAACACAAAAAAAAAGCTTCGTAAGCAGCGAGACCAAAAAATAGCAAACAAGGTTGTCTGCTTGATTGTGTTAACATTAGATGCGTCTATGCTAATAAAAAAGCTCATCCTTCCAACTTAATTATCTAACAAACGCAAATAAGCAACAAATGCAGCTAAAAACATTTATACAGGTTCACCTTGATCCATTTGTACGGATTCAACTCCTGCTCCACCCCACCCCAAAAAAGCATATTACATCATTTACGACTCTTTCTTTTTTTATTCTACCAAAAAGTTTGCCACGTTTTCACAGCTAACCGTCAACTGGTCAACTAACAAAGTCCTTTGATTCGTGGCCATAATCGTGCAATAAACAAATGGTGCATCATCCATCAAGACACAGAATCTGGCCCAAGCCCTCAGCAGCTGGTGTTATAACCATCTACTCATGCTGTTTTATTACAGAAGCACTAAAACCAGAAATAAGATTGACTCCTATTTTATGTTCAGCTACTGCCTTGCTTGAAGATGCATACGGCACTTCACAACATGCTGTTGGGTAGCAGTTCAAAGTTTCCCTTCTCATGTGTTTTCAGATTAGATTTACTTAGTATACCAATAACAATAAGAAACACAAACACACACACACACAATATACATGCATACACACACACACACACCCACCCACCCCTATATATCTATATATAGAAGCATATATCTTTAGAGAGAGAAATCTCTAAATCTAATATATATATATATAATCTCTACAGAACTCTCTATCTATATATTATATTATAGCATATACACACATACATACACAAGCTGCTGTCTTAAAGTTCTTACATTTTACATAAAACCAACATAAAAGACAAAAAAAAAGGCAAAGCAGTACATGCTAATAAAAACCTGTCCTTGACTGAACTTCCTTTCTCTCTTTTCTATTAGATTCAAAGCTCAGTAATTGACCATTGACCATTAAGGCCTGGGAGGTAGCACAACATGAATTCTTCCTTTTTTCCAGATGCCCTATAGGCAGCAACTGGGAAAGATTTAAAAGGAACAAAAGCAGGGCACTCGCATTCTTTAATTGGCACCATATTAAAGTGATCATCCCTGGATAAGATTTCATGATGCTTCCTCATTAAAATTCCATTAATGCCAGCTTGTGCCTTTGCCTGGTTCATATGAATTCATTTCCGGGTGGGGGACTGTTTTCAGCTAATTGCCCCATCACTGGTGGAGGATTGATTTCTGAAATGATAGACCTTTTTTTTTTTTTGTGCGTTTGTTTTTTTTTGCCAAGCTGCAGTGCTTGTCATCAACCGTTCATCAGAGGTGGTCTTAAGTCCCAGCTATGTGAAGTGCTACAGCCTGATCTCAATGTCACCGTCTGGAGAGACTTTAGTGAGATTCATGTCAAGTTTTTTTTTTTGTTCCCTCTCTCTCTCCATTCAAATTATTAAAAGTTGGACTGAATCCATTTTGTACAAGAGCTTGAAGAATCCTTGCCGAGAGGAAAGGAAGTGAGGAAATACTACTATTAAGCACTTACTGGCCCAGTAATGATATCAACAAACCTAGTCACCTAAAATGGAACAAGATGGACCACCATTGCTGGTTCCCCATTTACCAGCAGGACATACCGATCAGGTCTGTTCAAGTGAAATTCTAACAAAACATACAAAGCATTATTCATGCGCCATTGCCACCTCACTCTTTCCATAAAGGACAATATATCTCATGATCAGACACAAATGTGGAAAATCAAGCCTTCAAAATACGGTTTGCCCTCTGATATTAAAGACATTTGGATTTATTTATACAACGCAATAGACTGCAAATAACATTTTTTAAAAGTGCATCTCGATTTGTGCCTCACTCGAACCGGGATTTTAAAAATGTGCCATTTTTGAGCATTTCGGACCACCGTTCATAAAATACAAAAGAGTACCGCTATTCCTTCTTTAACAAGTCTACAAAAAGAGCGGGAAAACGTCGTCCGACTACATTTCAAACTGGAAAACATCCTAAGCAAAAGTTTTTATACAGAATTTTTACATGTTTAAAAAAATAACAACAATTATATTTACGACCTGAACAAGTGGAATCAACACTTTCGAAAGTGTGTCAGGCATGAAATATTCAGCACGTACATGCCCAAGACCTTTCTCACCTCCAAGTGGTTTACAAATGAAGGCAACACAAACAAAGACTAATTATTAAGTTAGCTGTTAATATTGCTGGTTTCCTGTTAACTGTGTGAGGACACACACTGTGCATTTGGCACCTTTAACTTTTATAGTAAATAGCAGTTATTTTTGCTCAGGATTGAAGCAGAATGTTAGTCAAGCATTCGAGATGTATGAACGCTGCAATTTCTAATCAGCTGCTCGCATAATTCAGCTACAGTGCTTTGCTCCATTGACGCATGAATTGAATGAATAAACAGTACATGTTCCTTGCAGCAACGGTCAAAGAACCATGAGCGTAAACGATGATCACTTTACTTCGCCTGAGATCTGAGCTCACTTCCTATTCAATGAAGACGAATCCCGCAGCACCAATGCATACAGGTGATACTGTTACACCCCTCCCTCCCCCCAAACACTAAAATCCCTGGTTATAGATGCAAGACAATCTGCTTATATCGACTTGGCCATCTCCCTCAGGTTCAAGGGCTTTCTTATTAAAATAAGCTCCGACAAGCCATGTAAAGCAAAACAACAGTGTGTCCAGTAACTTCAAGAACTCGGACAGTAATTTAACTCCCATTCCGACAAAAGACACAAGAAGGTATTCACCCACAAAAATAAATAAATAAATAAAAACACTGGTTCATTACGGTATTCGGAAAGATGCGAGAGTGCCATAAAGTGTAAAAAAACTGTATGAATGCTAGGGGGATTACAGAATAATAATAATAAACAAGAATTCTTCAAAAAGTGATAATGAACAAAGCAAAGATGAGCTGTCAAAAAACGTGAAAAAAAAAAAAAAAAAAAAATAAGCATTTATTCTGCAAACCAAAAAAAAAAAAAGCACTTCACATCCGAGCCCTGGCTGTGTGGAATTTATGACAATTTAAATAGCTTCTCTCTCTGCCAGCCAAGCAGACAATAGCCACGGCAGGATTCCCCCTCAGTGAGAGCACAGGCTCGGATTTCACCCTGGTTCGCTCACCACAACCACATCTATGCCAAACTCTAAATGAATCGCTCCAGTTCCCTGGGAAAAAATTATGTTGGCCTTGCGTCTAAAGCGGCATGTTTATTATTTTTGCAGACCCATGAAAGATATGGGCGTGCAAGTATATTGCTGAATAAAAAAAATAATTCCAAACTCAATCTGGGCAGCGAGTGGCAAAAAGGAAGAACGACGCCATGGGGGAGTCCAAATCAGGTCAAATCAGCTGGGTTCTTTGACTCATTGGGAACTTGAAGGGTGTGTTCACGTCAGTATGAAACCTAAAACTACTACAGTGTCTCCGAATGCTGATTGCAGAGCCTGGCTATTACGACCATAAAATCGTCAAATGTATAAAAACAAATTAAAAGGGGGAGGGGGCGGGTTTGGGGGGGGTCAATTTCAGCGTGGAGATTTGAGCTGATCTTTCACAGGCAATTTCTCCTGATCCTCATTACTGTAATGATGACGAGAAAACTGCTTGTACTTTGGAGGTTTAGTCAACGAAGAACGGACACAAATGCATGGTGAAGGACTAAAAGACTTTGCTAGCAGACAGCCTTTATAAACTGTGCTTCAATAAACCACTTCCTCGCAGCCCTTACCTCCTTTCACTCTAAAGAGTGGGGGGTAGAGTAAGCATTTATGGCCCAGTTCCTGTTTTGGGCTGTTGCGCACAAGTCAGCCCCCCCCAACACACACTCTTCCATTCCGTCTCCCTCCCCTCTTCCTCCATACCTCCCTTTTCCGCTCCTTTCATTCCAGTGGAGGAGGCAGCCTGCAGTTTCATGGCCTCAGCCCTTTGTGCACCACCAGTACAAGTAGATACGATTTTTGCCTGGTCGTAAAGCAATTACGGGCTTGTTCTCACAGATGTTTAATCTTAAGCTCGACCACTGCCAGGAGACGAATGCTGGAGGAGCCGACCAAGCGTTGGGTGACTTTGAAAACTCCCCTTTCGATGTAGAAAACATTGAAGACCTCCAGAACCTCCAGAGGTGATCTTGCTAGAACTATACAGTATGTGAGCAGCCATCCTAAAAGAATCCTTTACTTTCCTATAAGTTTGCAAGTGGAAGATTTTATTTGAACTCAAGACACATCAATTCATTTAAGCTTGGCTAACAAACACATCACGATCATATCAAGACATTTCGATCATGTACAAAATAGACATAGCTGGATATCAAACTATATTTTATCAGTCTCACTCATTACATTGTGTTGTCGGTATTCAAATCCAAACTGCATACAGTTAGTCACTCAGTACTCGTGAACACGTCATTCCAAATCACCCAGCAGATATAAAATTAAAATAAAAAGTGACGTTTCGAGGAAAAAAAAAACCTAAATGTGACATTTTAGATTTGACGTTTTTTGTGACGCATCATTTGCTCCAGCATGTGGACAGACCTAGAAAGCAGACCAGCCAGAAGCCAGCTGTGTTCATGTAAGTGTGGGAATACTAAATCAATCCAAGAAATAATCATCAAAAAGAAACAAATAATAAGCACATGATAAAGAATACCAGGGTAATGCTTTAGAGAATTTTTTTTTATTTGCCAGTGAATATTTGAGGGAGAAATCACTACTGGTTGTCACCATCCAATTTATTATAATCATAGGTCTACGAGTGGAATCAAAAAGAATGCTTCATTGGAGGTAATATAATCCAGATGTACAAATTTATCTGGAATTGGTCTCAAGAAACAAAAATCAGAAGCAATGTTAACTTCCTTAAGGAATATCATATCATACAGGATTTACATTGAGGAAAAAAAAGGAAAGAAAAATCAGCTCAGGTCCAACTCCATAAATCTACAGTTTTCACACATTAGCAATAACACTGTCACCATGTGATTAAATAATATTCCACAACTTTTTTTTGCTCTCAGAGTACTCCCTCCATTATTCCACCATGCTGGGTTCAGCTGCTCACCAAGGATAGATTGCTTCCTCTGAGCGAGTGAGAATGATCTCTAGCAAAGCCACGGTGAAAGAAGCCCGGAAAGTTATACATCTCCAGATGACATTTAAGCTGTACTTTGCCTGAGGTCTTCTGGTATTAAGGCCACGCCAGGGTCTTACCTTATTGGACATGTGCACACAATACCACAGACATCTGATCAGCAAAAAGCAATAGACAGATTTAAAAAAGGCATGCTGTTCCCCTCACTAACCATCATCTAAACATCAGTTATCCACAAGCAGGAAAGCAGAGACCATTCTGGTGGTTACCGCAACGAACATCAAAAGGTGATGTTCAAATGTATTCGGTACCGTCATATACCGGTGTCGTCTTAAAAACCTGATCTCTCTTATTCCTCTTGATCAAATCACATGAGCTTGAAGTGCAACTGGTTTTTATAAAAAATAAAAACACACTAATAAGCACTTTTCTCCTTTCCAATTAAGCATCGCACTCTCTCACTGGCCACACGAAGCTTTGTGAGGCTGTGCCGTGACAGCTCTAATTGGAAAAATGTGTTCACACAATCGCGCTTTTTTTTTTTTGTTCACGCAGAAACGAGTTCAGAGATCATTTCCTCTTTAGTGTGATTTGGAGATACCACAAAAAAAGTAGGCTGCAGTTACAGAAGATGAATCCTAGACTTTTTTTTTTTTTAAAGCGATAACCACATTGGCTGTTGCACCAAGCAGAGTAAAGCACCCTTTGAGCTTCTTGGCATGTTTAATTACCTAGAATTGCTTAGGACGTGAACAAAAATGGGGCAAACGTAGGACAAAAAAAATAAATAATAAAAAGTCACCCATTTCAGCAGCCACGTTCCCAAGCGAACAGTCTCCACCAGATGAAACGAAGGATGTAAAAGGTATTTGTATTTAGTCTAAATGGAGTGCGCTTTCAGGGTCTTCTCAAAAACACAGTGTGGAATCAACATGATCCATTGTGATCGCTCAATTATTGGTCTCACAAAGCAGATTTCCACAAAACAGCTTGCAAATGAATAAAAATCCTGGTTCTATTCGTCAGTAAATGTTTCCAAGAAAGCATAAAAACCAGTCACATTTCTCTGACACTGGATATAACTTTAATCACTGCCTGACAACAATTATACAAAAGATATCGCATTTGCTTGTCTGAATTTATAACAAAAACTCTAAAAGTCTCAACATCACCGATAAACAAGCAACACGAGGCTAACGAACAAAAAACTCGTTACGCTCTGAATCATGTTTTCATGCTGGAAACTGGAACGTGGAAGCGCAGCAAGACAATCAATATGCAACCTTCGGAATCCTGATGCTCGAGACCAGATACGTGTACGACAAATCCCACAAGGGGTCCGAGACTGAGAACAGTCAATAGTCCCACTACCTGTGAATCCACACTTCAAATCTTAAATACAATAAATGAGAGAGAGAGAGAGAGAGAGAGAGAGAGAGAGAGAGAGAGAGAGAGACACACAGAGATAGAGACAGACAGACAGAGAGAAATAGAGAGAGACAGACAGACAGACAGACAGACAGACAATTATTTATTAAACCACAGTGCACAATTTCTGTGTCCACAAGTAAGTAAGACACTCAACCTCTACCATAACATGCGTTCAGCTCCCTCATATAACAAGATTTGAATTCGTCTTTAACAGCAAAATACCCTAGATCAGATCCGATACGTTGATATCTCGCCTACCATGCAACTCCATGCTCTATTTCTTATAGGAACATGCATGTTTCGTTTTGGCTTCACACTTCTTTCATAGCCTGGTTTATCTGGCTCATGCTCGCTCCATCTGTGGTTAGATATCGAAGACTCTTGGATTAAGCTGTAACAGATGAGCTGCATAAGGGGTCGTGTTTAAACAATTCAGTGAAAGGCTTTAAAAAAAAAAAAATGTAAAAAAAAAAAAAAAAAAGCTCAACCAATTTTTTTTCATCTGTTAAACAAAACACACCAGATCACACTCTGTAATGTCTATAGAGGTGGAAAAGTTTTATGCAGTGTCCATATTGGCTTAAAACCACACATCTAAGATTTTATAAACCTCGATAAGCTGTTCGTTTCTTTGTGTCTGCCTCTATAGTAGACTTCACATGAATAAAACGTATACAGCCAGTTTACCTTGTGTCTGAATAAAAACAGCAGGCACTGTGCAAAATTGAAGGTGACATTCCCAAAAGCTTCTTGGTGATGACAAAGAGAACACTTTAAGGACTCGCCAGTAAATTATGGGTAGCCTTCTGACCACCCAAAAGCCACACGGCTACATTTTAGTGATGATTTATTTTATTTTTTATTTTTTTTGAAAGCTGGCATCAATGGCCACAGGTGAAATGTTCAGCCATGTTCCAGTCCATTTCTTTTGAGTTTACCCTGTACCCCTCCTTCACCAAAAGCACAGACACTCTCCCAACCAGCTCCCGACACTAAATATCAGGTTTCCAAGGCTACACAGCATGGCCGCTAATCATAGCCTTTCTCCCACCCTTCTCAAGCCAAGCAGATTGGAGTCTGTTTAAAATGTGTCTAGCTTGCGAGAAATCTTAAAAACTGGCGACATTTCACGTCTGTACAGCACGGCTCTACCCAAAAAAAAACAACAACAACAACAACACATGCACAAACATATAATGATGTATAGAGGCTTTTCTGAAAAAATGCACACATTATGAATGTGGAAAACATCTGAGGATGACCAATTTAATAAACGAAAGCCTTTCATTTTTTGAGAAGGTATTTATGATAACATGGAACAGCTGTAGGATGGGTAATATCAGATGGTGGCGGAGATTCAAATAAATAAATAAATAAATAATTAAATGAAAAAGTATGAAAGGAAGTGACTAAACATATTTGGAAGATGAGCGGTTGGAAGAAGGACGAGTGTGTGTGTGTGTGTGTGTGTGTGTGTGTGTGTGTGTGTGAGAGAGCAAGAGAGTGTTACAGCTGTTCTCTTACAGACGAGACTGTTGGTATTAAACTGTCAAACACATGCCCGTCTGTGCACAAGGTTTTTCTCGAACTTCCCTCCAAGCTCCTCTCGACGCTGGCTAACGTGATCAAAGCTCAAAGTCAGGAGGCCATGATGAAGAGGAGGGGGGGAATGACCGAGCCTCCCAGGACCCCAAATAATAAGCCTGATTGTTTACGTTACATGCACTCCATAAATTCTATCCTGTGTAAGAAAGCATTTTATCCGAATTCAGTGGCCACAGAGAGCCCTGTTGTGAAATCTCCAGTAAACATAGAAGATGTCCATGACTGATTTTTGAAGCTGTTTATAATTCTGAAGGCCACTTTGGGCAGTTTGAATGCACACTAAAGAAAACACTCACCACTCAAGTCTGCGATCAATAAACGGCTGACCGGGTTATGGTCCAAGTTCGCCACTGTCGTATGATCTGAACTGATTTGACTAATGTACAACACCGAAAGCCCTCCGTCCCTCAATCGGTTCCGGAGCGCAAACTTTGTCAATTCAATTATGAAAAGATGCCGCTTCCTCAGGAAGTACTTAGGCGTCTTAATTTGTCATGGAGCAAAAACACATTAGGCTACATACCATATAGTTCTAAAAGGGAGTCTGGAGGGGAATCACTAAGGCCATGTCATAAGGCAGGATTTATTAGAGGTTAAGTATCCTCCTGCTGGTTTTGAACTTTTTTCAGAAGGCCTCGAAACACATTTGTCAAGGAAGGGGGGTTCCAGCAGGGATGTTAAAACAAACGTACATTTGGTAAACCTCCTGCCATCAACAGCCTGTGATGCGTGTTTCAAATACTTCGAATTAGGCGATTTAAAGCCTTAAATGTTTTCACGCAAAAATACGACAGGATACATTTGCACCAGAATATAAAACACGCACACACCTGATGCAAAGGAACTTCCCTATAGAACTAATGTAAACATGCAAAAACGTTTATTTCCGTTCTATAAATCACGATCAGTGGGATAGAAAAATTGAGCAAATGTTAGACATTTACAAAAATCAGTCACGCTGAACAGAATCCAAAGTTTCCACTGGGATTCCCAACTGCATTATGCTAGTAAATCAAGTCCCCTTTGTAACCTGGGTACAGTGCAATCAGCTCCCGAATAAAAACCGTGATGACATTTCCAGTTTTCCTTGTTTGCATTACTATTTGCTTTTTTGCCTGTAAATCTACCCAACTCTTGTTGGCATGCCAACAGAATAATACGGCCATGTTTTTTTGCGTCATGTGTTCGCAAATTTCTATCCAGTGACATCCTTGTTAGGGTGACATGACACGTCAGGCCTATTACAGTCGTGTTGCTACATATTGCGAAAAGTCGTGCAATGCATTAAAATATGAGACATTTCTTGAATCCTAAAATGGCTTAAGAAACCCTCCAGAAAAAAACAAAACCAGGAGAGTCCAAACATTTGGTGAAGATGCTGCGAGTGCAAAAGAAGGGGACACGTTTGATCCAGTGATGTAAACGCCAGCAGAGCTATATAACGATCGAAACTGAATTAGACTGCAGTCAGACCTGGCCCAAACTCTCTCACACAGCACAACACAATACGGTGAAAAACGCTCGTCTGCAGCGAGTCGTGTGTAATTAGGACAGACTCCGGTTGGCATTTCGCCCAGCGCTTGTTTCCTCAGAGCAAACTCGAATGCAGCAAAGAGGCAGAAACTGTGCTTCAAAGCAACAAACAGTTTAATTGATCCCTTTCCTCATGCAAAAAAAAAAAAAAGCAGGGGACCTGTTTGCAAGCCTGCAGAAATCTACTAGCCAAGAAATTAAACCTACTATATTTCCCCTGTTTGGTCTCTGTGTTTAATATTAATAATAGAAAGTAAAGTAACAGATCTGATGTATGGCATTAATATGGTCATGCTTAATATTTGGTGCATTGATGGGAACATGGAGTTTAAAAAAATGGATCTCTTTCTATATAGTTTTACATGAAATGAATAAGAGCAGGCTTGAAAAAAAAAAAAGTCTTGGTGACGAGAGAGAGAGAGAGAGAGAGAGAGAGAGAGAGAGATGCGCCAAGGTTACACGCGAATCCAACTCCAGTGAAACATCAAAACACTCCACGCACCTCTTTTTGGTCTGGGGAAACTTTCATGCAGATGAAACACGACTTTCTCCACAAAGTGCTGGATGTTGGTGTGCTCCGGCCCGCGGACAAACACCGTCCAGTCGTGTGTGAAGCCCTCAGCGGTGGGTTTCTTCCGGACCTGAGCGCGGTGCCCGAGCTCCAGCTTCACCTGAACAGCACCCTGCAATTGCACCAACACAAATCAACTATACGCCTCCTAAAAAAAAAATAGATCCCACTGCGTCCATCCAAAATCGCACAAACGGAAAATGCACCAAAAAGAATCGGAGAGCTTTAATCTTCTTTCCTTGCACTTTTGTTTTTTTGTTCGTGCGCGAGCGTTTCAGTGAACACCGGAGCTCCAGAACCGCTCCTCACTCACTACCGGCTTTCCCCGCAAAGCACCACGTTCGGTTTGAAGACGTGTCCTGCAGCATGCAACTACTCGAAACGGATTTCTACTATACTTTTCACATTTTATGCATGCACATCAAATTCTCCTACGCGTTCATTTTTAACGCATTCGCCTCCTATGCCACGGATGCGGGAGGAAAAAGGCGACAAAAAATAAAATAAACCCAACAGCGCGAAGGCATGAAAAGGCGAAAGCTCCGTTTCACCAGGTAAAGCCTACTCACCGAGCTGGCCATTCTCGAGGCCACGGGATAATGCTATTTCATGGAGAATTGCGTTTCAATAAGGACAGCACGGACTGCGGACTGCCGATGGCGGACATGGTCTCTTAATTGAGCCCCAGCCCGAGTTTCAAGGAGTGAAGTGAAGTGAAGACGCATGCGCCCTGAATGTACGTGGAGGCGAGCTGGCGCGCGCGTGCACGCACGCCCCAGAGAGAACGCGCCGATTGGCTACTTCCCAAAGCCTCTCTCTCTCTCTCTCTCTCTCTCTCTCTCTCTCTCTCTCACACACACACACACACACACACACACATACACTGACTGGCTGTGAACCCTACTGTTGTTTAGTACACTAACACGCTTTCCACTTCACACGTCCTATATAAATCAGACACAAGTAGACGAAATCAGACTATCTTTAAACCAAATGGTGTCCTAATCCCTAAATCCATGCTTCCCAATTTAATGACCCCCTAAACGTCCCACATTATTATTATTTATGTCATTCTTATTTATTCTTATTATTCAGTTTTGTCACTAGATTTGTGATAGAAGAGTATCTGCGAGAGTGAAAGGGAAAGTTTATAGGACTGTGGTGAGACCTGCAAAGTTGTATGGTTTAGAGACAGTGGCATTGAGTAAAAGACAGGAGGCGGAGCTGGAGGTAGCAGAGCTGAAGATGTTGAGGTTTTCGTTGGGAGTGATGAGGATGGACAGGATTAGAAATGAGTTTATTAGAGGGACAGCACATGTAGGAGGTTTTGGTGACAAGGTGAGAGAGGCGAGATTGAGATGGTTTGGACATGTGCAGAGGAGGGACATGGGGTATATCGGTAGAAGAATGCTGAGGATGGAGCCACCAGGAAGGAGGAAAAGAGGAAGACCAAGGAGGCGGTTCATGGATGTGGTGAGGGAAGACATGCAGGTAGTTGGTGTGAAAGAGGCAGATGAAGAGGACAGGGTGGTATGGAGACGGATGATCCACTGTGGCGACCCCTAATGGGAGCAGACGAAAGAAGGAGAAGAAGAATTCAGAAGTGACAGTGAAGTTTAAACCTAAACTTAAATCTAATGCCAAGTTTCAGATCCTAAAAAGAGTATGATTGAGAGGAGTAGGAATGAAAGTTATCCAGAATATGGTTTCAAAAATATGATTGTCCAGTTCTCATTCTTTCATCTTCAGCGAGACATCTTTTTGTTCAATTTTGCAGTGGATTTGTTTGGGTCAGAAGCACCCTGGAATGAACACTAGTCCATTAAAGGACACACATCCTTCACTCAAGTAGAAGTACAGATACTCATGTTTTAAAAGACTCTGGTAAAAGATGAAGTACTGACTACACTTTTTCACTTTTTTTCAAGTTAAAGTAAAGACGTTTGGGCTCTGACATGTACTTAAGTAAAAAGTAGCCATTACTACTACCTGTTTTAGTGTCACGCTGGTAACTCGACCTCACATCATATTATTATAATAATACAAAATAATTTAACATTTTGTTATCTAATGAATGTATTCAGGCTGAATAATGCCTTTGTTCTCAGTCATGTTTACATTGCTGACTCGACTGTCTCATCTAGTTGCCTTCTGCCTTGCCCGTTGTTAGCTTCTTTACTTACCAACTCTGCACAACACACACCACACACACACACACACACACACACACACACACACACACACACACACCTAGGGCCAATTTGGAGTCATTATCCCACCTAGTGTCATTTTTGTGGGAGGTCGGAGTAAACCAAAGAGCCAGGAGGAACCCGACAAGGACACAATGAGTTTAGGGTTTCAATGTATCTTTCTGTCCCAGATGCACTTATACTGGACACCAGCACATTATTCTATCACATTATAGAGCACCAACACCCCCACATTTTTTGGACTGGGTGTATTTTCCCAATTCTTTTGCATGTTTTGTTTTGCACATGGTTACAAAATGACAACACATCAAATTGAGCATTAAATAGTAAATAAATAATGTTTTGGAGAAACTGACAACATATATCTAGAGTGTAAGGATCTTACAATAAGCTGGTGGACTTAAAAAAGTGTAAGTCATTATTATTAACTTACTATTTAACTGAGGGTTTAAATCCACTAAGGTAATGATTAGTTAAGTTCCATGGCAATCACTACACTTGGAAAATACCCTCTTTTGTTAGGGTAAATGCTAACATTGGTGTTACTTCCTCTTCAGATTTTGATAAGCCATATGAGTAACCATGTGTTATTTTAATAGGAAAGTTAAGGACAGACCAACAGACCATTTTGCCTGTAAGTCATTTTGGATGGATATGATTGTGTGTAAGCATTGCATCCAATAATAATTGGTCTGTCAGTTAGTGCTTTAAACCCTGTTGAGACCAGATGGTGTAACAATCCACACATCTGAGCTACACAACAATGAACAGGTTTATTTCTGTGTAATTAAGGTGTATCACATTTGCAATGTCTTCATGTCCAAATAGTTCAATATTTCATCCCATTTCAGTAATCCAGCTGATGATAACTGTTCTTTCATTTTTAATTGGGATTCCTCTTATACTAGGCAGTATAACCAGAATTATTGCTGTAACTACTAAAACTAAAAAATAGCTCAGTGTATTTTGCATTAATATTCTAACTTATATTCTTCTTGCTAATGTTACATTTAGTAGATCAGCACTTATAATCAATGATATATGCCAGATGTACAGTATGCACCAGATGTCTTCCTTTTTTATTTCTTCAACTCAGCACATGAATAAAATGAATTCCTGCAACATCAGCAGGTCACTAAAGCTAAAAAGAAGAGTGGATATCAGCTAGGGAACTTTCACAGGGAAATAAGCTGGAGCCTGGTTTAAATGACACTAGAGATTTTTTTGCTATCAAATCAATTGCACAAAAACATTTGATAAAGTAGGACACACTATTCATTAACAAAACTTGTCCAGGTTCTTCTTTTGGAAGATACAATCTCAAAAGATAAAAACTCACTCAACAATTTCACATTAGATTAAATGAGAGACTTTTTGGAAAGTTATTTGCCAGCCACAACATTAATTCATTATTCTGTTATAGAGTTCAGTCTGTTTTATTTCAGAATTATGAATCACTGGATTTTTTTTTTGTAATCATAAATGTGAACCAACATAAATGCACATTGATGTGTTGACTCTAAATATAAAATTGCACAAACCACATTAAAATATGTCTCTCAGGGTCATTAATTAAGTGTAAACAATAACACATTTTATTATTATTATTATTATTATTATTATTATTATTATTAGTTGTAATAGTAGTTGAGGTTGTAGTAGTATAATATTATTATGATTAGAAATAGTAATATTACTAGTATTATTTTATTTTTATGATTAATAATAGTAGTAGAAAGAGTAGTAGCAGACTCATAATTCAATACCAGTTTAGCTACTAGGTGTTTGGTAATGAAGGGCTACTTTTCATCAGCATCACTGACTCAATGACAAACCAGTCATTCATAAGACGACAACTGATGCCATCTGTATTCATAGCAACTAGTTTCTAACTAATTAATCATTTGATTGTTAATCATAAATATATTAATATATTATGTGTCATGCAGTCATTTTTCAATTCATACTTTGGCAATATTCGGCAATCAAATATTTATTTATCAATCCTCGGACACCTATTTGAAAGCTGGCAACCTGCACATTTCTTACCTTCACCACCTTCTTCCATATGAATACATTTTCTTTTCTGATTTCAACAAGTCCGGGCAAAATACTAAGCAGGCACCATTTAGAGGCCGCATTTTTATGATGTTGTCATGTAGACTTCTTACAAAGTATTTTACAGTATTTTAAAACTACAAATCATCACCTCCACGTACATTCAGGGCGCATGCGTCTTCACTTCACTCTTTGAAACTCGGGCTGGGGCTCAATTA